>NW_020454605.1:110005-122804 GCF_003342845.1 Nothoprocta perdicaria
CAGCGATGCACTGTTGCTGGGCATGGAGGAAATGCTGCTTGAAAACTAACCAGCTCTCCTGGGCCCCTCTTCCTTCTAGAGCCCTAGCCCATGGGATCTTTCCCAGCAGGTCTCTGAAGAGGCTAAAGTTGGCCCTCCTGAAGTCCAGCGTGGCAAGGCTACTTACTGCCCTGCCTCCTCCTCRTTGGATCCTGAATCTTCACTTTGCTAGAAAAACTTAGAAATGGAAGAAACCACTGCTGTCCCAAGGATGTCACTGTAGAAAAAAAGGAAAAAAAAAAAAAAAAAAAAAAAGGTGCAGATAAAATAGATGGATCAGTATTACAGATTTTTTTTTTCTTTTAATTTGTACATCATTCTGAGTAAATGAGTTCGTAGAAAAGGTAAACTGAGAAGTGCCACTTTACTTTCAGGAATCTTTAAGGAATCACCTATTTTTATCAAACCCAACATTAAGCCTTCCTGAAGTGGATGGTCATAGGCTATAAAGAGCAAGTTAAAATTGGGGTTGAAACACAGCTGTGAAGCAGTTGTTCTGAAGCCTTCTCATGCAAGCAGAAAAGTTATGTGGTACCACTTGGAGRACACAACTAATCCCTTTAAAAAACTGTGTTATAATCCAGAGAACAAGTCTCAGAGTTGGGCTGTGCTCAGAATTTGTGTTAAACCTTAAATATTCATGAAGGCATATATTAGTCTTAAACCCTTTAATTGTAGACACTTCCCACCTCAGATGATGTATATATTTCACAAAAGATGACGTATATCTTCTTATTAATAATGGGTTCATTCACTGAAAAAAAAAAAAATCACCTCTTAAAAATATCCATGGAAGCTCTCCATAATCGKTTTTTTCACCTCAATCAACTGCTGATAGACATCACTGCATTTCTTATAGTTTCTAAAGGAAATTGCTAAGCAGTATCAAATTACCTGATACAGTTGTAAATTTGCTAGTGCTTTGAATTCACTGCTTTTTAAAGAACACTTTCTTGTTCCAATCAATATAAGATCCACTTCTGATTTTGTTGGGTTTGTTAATACCAGAAACTGAGAAACAGTTTATCAGYTTAACAGTTGAGAAACAAATGTCTAATTTGGCAAAGAAGTTCTTTCTGTTCTTTTTTTCCTTCCCCCTCTCCACCCTTGAATTTAAATAGAGTTTTTCAAGGATAAAGTGGGAGGAAGCACTTGGGGGGCCACACTGCAGTATCAGTGGGTATTGCCATTTTGCTTAAAGACGGAGAGCAAGAAGAAGGCAAGGATAAAACAATATTTACCCTTCCTTGGATGATCGATCCAGCTACCTCTGGGGAGCATATAGTTTTACTTGTTTTAACCAAGCAGAGAGATTCACCTGTAAAAGTTTGAGGGAGTCTAGATAYATAGAGATTGGTTACATAGCAGTTATCATGCTTAAACAGAGTGCTATGGCCACAATTAGGTTATATAATCAAGTCACTGGACATGCAGTCACCCAGCCTAATTACTGAGTCATTAAAGATGTTTTGAGCAAGGGTTGAAAGGTACCTCTSCTTTCAAGTCACTCTCTGCCCCTAGTTCTGCTATGGTCACTCGATTTTCCCACAATCAGCAGTTTCCTCCTTCAAGTCACTTCCCCATAAGCCAGACATCCCACCTTCTTCCCTCTAAGCTGCAATCAGCACCAGGTCAAAGCAATTAATTTGCTTCAAAGCGCTGTAGCCGCATGGACCCATATGGCTGCTTCCCATGTGACTCTGTAAGCTAATTAGACTTGACTTTATTTTGCCCTCTTCTGTTTTCCCCATCTGAGGACGCAGTTCTCCAGTGCCTCAGACTCTACACCCATATGGACCCCCTCTGAAGTCAGCTTCTTGCAGTGCAAAAGTTTTCTTGTGCATTCAGCCCAATTCTTTCCCTTTTTAAATTTAATTACATTATTTCAATTGTGCTGCTTTATGTCTCCTTAAACAGCAGGGTTTGGCACAGGTACAAGTAGTTTATAGCTGAGTAGATTTAAAGGGACCACTGTGACCAACTCTGTAGAAGAATGGCCTGTGTTTATTAGCATCAGGTTGCAGAACTGGTTCTAGGSCAGAGAATCAGGGCATTTCTCCTCCAGGATAATCCTAAGTGTCTAGGTCATCAGGCTAAGGTAAATGGCAAAGGAAATTATCCAATGTAGTAGGAACTTCTGCTAGGAGCAACCATGATGCTGATGCATTTCTATCTTGCAAATCAGTTTATTATCAGCAAGGCTTTCTATCAGCAACTCAAGGATATACAGGCATTCAGTTCCTGATCAACATAACAGCGGTGGCACAAGCTACAATAGTAGGCACAAGTTTCACCAGCAAAAAATGTCCTTTTGCCAGTATAGTTTATTCCATCCCCAGGAAGCTGATTTTATTTAATAGGTAGACGATAGAGCATTGTTGGTTAAACATAGCTGGAGTGTGTTAAGGACCGTTATAGCAGCTATCTAGCCCCGGCAAAACGTTCCTGAGGTTGACACAGATGAAGCGGTATTTCACGGGGACTTCATCGGAGTAAGAGACATCAATACAGTTAACCAGATAAAGGACAGAATCCACAGGATTTCTATATTCTTCTATATTTGACCAGAGGGATTGTCTCGCAAAGGTGCCAATTGCTTCTTACAGAGCATAAAGGCTATCTTTAAGGTCAGTAGCTCAGAGACAGGCATCTATTATGTAGCTGCCAGGAAGAGATGAACCCCAGCCTTTTTTATTTAATGTCATGCCAAAATTAAGATGTAGATCTCATTACTGCTGTATTTCTGTGCGGGGCTCAGTTTTTAAGGTGATAGACACAAGCGCAGAAATATGATGGAAATGGGTGCTGTTTGCTGTGTTTACTACTTTCTATATGATATTCAGTGCTGTAGAAACCAAAGCTAGGAAAGATTTTCATTTCATCCTCATGACCTTCCACTGCAGGTCTGATCCCTATATTATATTTCCCAGTCTTTTGTGCGTTTTGGTTTTTAAATGCCTTGGTGAAAGGTCATAGTCAGAGAGGTTTCTCAGAATATGAAGTTTTCTGTTAGGTCAGTTAAAAAGAAGAAAAAAAAATCTTTCTCTATATGTGACCTCTTCCCCAAAGACTCTCTCTTACAGTATCCAATGGGATCCTGAATGTTGCCAAATCTTACTGAAGTTGGTGGACAGTTACATGGCTTCTATAACTTGTCAAAATCAGCTCTTGGTATTTACAGGCTGTGTGGTTTGTAGGGTGGTTATAGGTATAAAAAACCCTGCAGTTTTGTTTTATTAGTAGTTCCAGAAACTTGAATCAAATCATTAAAAACTTTTTCTTTGACCTATCACATCACCTTTCATGTCAAGCTCATTTAAACCTTTTCTAAAAAGAAATTTTWAAAGAATTGAACTGATTTTTGGCAGGAAACATCATTTGGAACTGGATAATCAAAGCATATTGTTTTAATGTTGAAAAATAGAGCACTTTTTTCTTCTGCCCTTTTCAATTCCTTTTAAATTACATGAATTGGCTTTTAGCAGAAAGGACTAAATAAATCTGGAAATCTTCTGACCTGAATCTGCACAGAAACACATTACTGACACTTGTGTAGGTAGCTTTTCGCCTCTAATCCCTTAAAAGTGTTATAATCTTAGAAGATTTGGTATTAAATTTTTGTATTTAAGCCAGTCCCCATAGCAGTATTCATTGTATATTCAGAAATACAAGCTGTAGGAGTCGGATTCAACAGGAGACTCCATGATGCTTTTGATTTCACCCCTTTTCACCTTTGACACTCAAGACCTTGTCCTCCCAAAACTAAATGTCTACTATATATGCCAAATATCCCCAAACTGTACATCTACTAAATATTTTCTGAGAAAAAAAAAAAAGCAGTAGTATAGCAGACGCAGTGGGAAAGTGAAGTGATAAAGTTTTTGCCTTAGCTATGAAATAGTTAACAGTCTGAAGCCAAGATCATCATTCAAATCCCAGTATACCTCCCATTTAATCCATCTGCTGTAGAGGGATGCAATATCGTCAGTCATCAGGCAGGAGGATTTTAGATATGCCCATAAAAATACTTGTGTGAGTTCCCTTAGCTAAATGTTAATTAAAACACAGGCTTTGCAAGAAGTGGTCTGGGAGCTCCAGTGGTTTCTTTAGCTTTGCTGTGTTAGTAAAAAGACTCTCCCTAAATGGCATACTTAGGAAATAGTGTTATGCCTTCAAACTACAGTGATAGGTGGTCACAAGATCTGACTGCTATCTCTCCTGTGCCATGGAGAGGCCTATTCACCTTCCTTTTCTTTCAGACTCCTCATGCAAGAGACTTGTCCAATGGTACCTGCCTCCCCCTCCAAGGAGGTCTTGGATCCTTAGTTGGACAATAGATAAAAAATGCAGTTATCGAGCTTGCACACATAAAACATACTACTTTGGACAACTTCTTGGGAATATTCCTGAGTAAAGATGGTTTCTAATTGTTTTCCTCAGCTGAGTCCACCAGCACCATTAGGTACAAGCCAGCCTTGAGTATTTGGGGTCAGAAAGCATGCAACAATCAAAATAGCCTTTGTAGCTCTCATAAACACTAAAATCAGAAAGATTTACCTGGAAAGTTTTCAGGAGAGAGATTTCTTTTTTTTTTTTTTTTTTTTTTTTTAAGAAGGATTTTATCTCCTCTGCTTATTAGGGGAAGAAACCAGAAGTAAGTTAATAATCTCCTTAAAAGTTTCCATGATGCATTCAATTTGTTTTCATTTTGTGAGTTAACAAGGTGATTTCAAAGGGAATACTTTCAGGGTATGCATGTAAGAGTTGGCATGCATTTCTTCTTTTATGCTGTCATGTATATAAACACTGTAATAGAAGCCATAATGTATACAATGCAATAATAATACTCTGCAAACGACCTACAAGACCCAGAATTCAATGCACTTCATTTAGGAACAAACGACTTTCTGCATCTTCCAGAGCCTCAAAGCCTGATTTAGAAAAATGTATCCCACCTTATTAAAAATGTACACAGCTAATTATCCCATGCAGAATTTACATAACAGAATAGTGTCACTGTAGCAGATCAAGACAAATTAGAGAAAAGGAACACTACCAAATCTCCTGGTTTAATAAGTTTTACTCTTGACATGAGGAAGTGATAAGGCTGTGTTTTCTCTCATGTATATAATTGACCATAGCACCACATGGCTAATTATTTGACTGTTTAACCTTAAAAATGCAGAAACATTACTCCTTTATTTTGTGAACAGCATTTCTATTTGGTCCTGAAGGATTAAAATTGTTGATTATAGCTGGCATGGTAAAACTGTGATACAAACCAGGAAATTACTTGTGTCATCGACTCTCTGCACATGTGATTCCTTCTAAAGGTTGTTAGAATGTTATTAAACCTTATGCGCCTTTTTACACGGAAGAAAAAATGCTTTTTCCTTTTTCTGTTTTTAGCTAATTTAACACTTGCAATTTCAGCTCCCCACTGAGGTTAAGTGGAATGGGTATCCTAGGAGATAAACTGTCTGTCTTAGGTTTGGGAGGTTGCGAGTTGAAATCGTAAATGATCTGAACGTTCTGTGTGTCTGTTTTCCTCTCACTGTAATATGGATGACTACATTCACACTATGTAATTATCTTTATTGCCTATAAACAGGCTGCATCAGAAACATATCAGCCTTTTCTTTTTTTTCTGGCAAAGAGGCAAAACCTATACTAAATTAAGTTGGATTTTCATAAAGTTCCGTCTACATTTAAAGCTCCGTACRTATTTTGTTTGAACTCTCTAATCCTTGAATAAAATACTTAATTAACCTCTTTGGGCAAAGTCCATAATATGTTTCCATTAAATTCATGAGGCTGTGTGTGCACCAAATGCTGGCTAATTTACAAAAAAAATGTTTGTTTCTGCCTCTCAAAATGCTCCATGTAAGCTAGTCAATCCTGGATTTGGATGATTTCTAGCCCTCTTTTTAGTGTTTACAGAAAAAAAAAAAAAAAAACCTAAATTTCTTCCTTTTTTTTCATGTATTTTTTTTATGTTTATTCAGTTCAGGGAGCAAAAAAAAAAAAAGTCTGCTTTACAGTTTGTGTGTGTGATAAGGTGGTTATCAATGCAAATGCTTCTATTGGTAGAAGACTGGTGGTTTCTTCTGCATTAAACTCCTCTGTCTCGTGGACTAACAGATAGTTCTGGATGAGCATCCTTATGTATTTCATCCCTTGAGACATGCTCAGTCCTACCTCTCCAAATACACTTCCCATGTTTCTTGGTTCTTGCACTCTTCCAAAGGAAAGGAATATAATATGTCCTTCTCCAAGGGGACAAGAGGAAAATGCTCTCTTCTTTCCCACYGCTATACCTAAGGTATATATTTGCCTGTTTGGAAACTGCTGGCTGAATGGGAGCGAAGATGAGTAGAATGGAAAAGAAAAGAAAATTGGTAGAGTTATAAAAAACAGTTAGGAAGGAGATAGGAATGGGAAGAGACTGAAATAGAGGAGATACTGAAAACTCAGAATTAGATCCTGCCTCTATAAGTCCTTCCCCTTGTGCTTGAATCACTCTGTCCAGGGAAGTRCTTCCCTTATCCTTCAGATAAGATTTAAAGTTGAGAACTCATGACACTTTTCTGCAAAGAAAAGTCTGTGTATGACAGCTGCTTCCCAAAATACCTGCCATTACCACTCTTTTAATCATCTCTCGGATGAATTTGTGGCTAGCACTTTTTGGGGAAAACGGGGACACCACCATGGCAAATGTGTGGTGCCTTCCCCTTGAGGGAGAGGACAAGCTACTGGGGAATAAGGCTACCTGAAACAGTGTGCAAGGGCACCATCTGGTTTATAGTAAATTGGTAGTTATTCCCAGCTGAGTCTTCTCATCTCCTCAAGCAGAGGAAGGTTTGAAATGGCAGCATGTGATGGCAAGTCTTTGCAGCACATACCCCAGAGAGGATCTGAACCAAAAAGGATCTGCTTTTTTGACATAGGCTAACTAGAGTTTCTCCTTTTAGAGATGCAATTAGATGCAACCTGTTACTGCAGAGATGCAGCTGTTCCATTTGTTAATGGAACATAAACATGTGTATTAACCCCTGTAGAATATGGATATTCTATTTTATTGATAATGGTCAAACATCATATAGTAAATACAGATCAAAATAGCTATGTGCTATTGCAATGTGATTAGACGGGGATGAAGCAGTAGTCACTGCTCTCTTGTCATCAATATGAACCATGCACTGATAATTCTTATAAGTTGCTTTATCAGGCAAGAGCCTGAATAAAAAAAAATTGCTATGTTATTACTTCTTGAGTCACTTTCTAAGAGCAAGGTTGRTGCTTATGGAATGCACTCCAGGTGCTTTCTTTAAATTCCAGAAAATTRTTTCTCAGACTTTCTCCCCTTTTCATCCAACTGCTCCCCACTAAACATCCCCACCTGTCGATGAAATATCATTTGGGATCTCTGATTCCTGCAACCACAGGGAATCYTCCTGACTCTCCCTGCTCTCAAGAGGTGCTGCAGCCGAGCACATCAATTTCTGAGCTCTCTTCCCCAGGCCGGTGGGCTGCCAGAAAAAATATCCTGATAATACTCAAGAAAAGCTCACTCTGAGGCCAGCTGCAGATTGTCAGCTGCTGGTTCTGAGCACAAGGTGAGAACAGGGGAGGATTAGGCTGCCGAATGAGCGGCAGTGATAAGAGAAAAAAATGCCACATTCCTAGTAAAACAGGCAATGTTTGCTCCAGATATGAGGCTGAAGGCAAACTATGGGTATAAGAATCTCATTGGGTATGGAGAAGCAAGTGACAATAACTATCTGGAAGCTGTTGGCTACCCCTGACGGTTCATGCATCCGTTTGTGGCAATTTGGCACAGGAAAAACTTTAGCTCTGCTGCACTGCATGGATGCATACTGACGTGAGAAAGATATTAGCATGGGTGTCTTCACCTGATCTCACTGTGATGGGAGATGACTGAGATGTGCCTTTCATTGGGAATGTTTCTCACTCGGACCACTTGTAAAGCTCCAGCCAAGCACTGACCAACCCCTTTACCAAAATATGTAATTTCCAGAGCATTAAGAAAGTTATCCCTCACACTGGGAAACCCTCAAGAGCTAGACAGCTCTCAAGTCCCTTTTTCTTTTCCTTTTCTTGGGAGCTTAGACTAGAAATTCTGTTCGGACAAGGTGACTCTGACATCCTGAACAGATGAGGGAAATTTTATTTCTTTTCTTCTATCTGTCTTACATGAAGCTGTCTTGTCATTATCCATTCAAGGTTCTGTTATATTAAGAAGAATCAAGCTGATTTTTGATTCCTGGCTTGCAGTTAATGTCCAAAAAACAAAGAGAAACCTCATTAAATTAATTTCACATAAATGAAAAGAAAGATGGCAGAAGATCTATAGATGGCATGAAGAACCATATATTCTTGCCAATAGAAACTTGGGCAAGAATTTAAGACTGAATCATAAAAAACACACAGTGCCAAACAATATAGTGACTTGTGAAWTTGAAATGAGTATTCCATGAAATATAAGCTACTGTTATTTTWATGTGAAATAAGATTATCTCAGGAGAATGTTGTTGTTACTTTTATGTGTTATCTGTGATGCAGCTGATCTTAGAGCATGTGTTACTGATCTTATAGTTATCCACATCTGCATGGGTGGTGTTCTGGTGTGTGACTGCTTGGTAGGGAGATGACAGAGCCAATATTTCTGGTTTTGCTTTAATGACATCCAAACTAGGGGTAGCAAAGTCCTGTATGTGAGACATTTGATGGTCTTTACACTGCTACATTCCCTAACCTTTATTGCAGCCATCCAAAAAACCTGTCACTGTGTTCTGATGGGGCTTACTTTTCGGTCTGCTTTACCTTTGTTTATGTTCAAAATAAAAGGGCTTGAGAACTTCCTTGCAGTGTATCATTGGCCAATAACAGAAATTTTCATCATGGAGGTTATAGGAGAAGATTTGCAAGGAGGGCCTAAAAGACCCAGATCTTGAAGCCTGCATGGAGAATGTGACTCCACATCAGATTCTCAGTCAGAGTGAGAGCCAATGTCCGCAGTGGGAGGTCTCAGAAGCGAGGCCATAGGAGCCTTCTCAAGAGACATAAGCAAACACCTTAAGAGGTACACACAGACCCCAATATGTGACATTTGCCRGAAAGCCCAAATTAGCCTGATTTCACCCAAGGATTAACTTCTCATAGGCCATCAATGCAAGGCTTGAGAAATGGATCTGCTTTTCTTGTCAGCAGATTTCTCTAAGCTTTCAGTTACCAATTTATGGGTAGGCAGGTTAAACAGAGTCAATCATCCAATCTTTATCTTGTCCAGCTTCCTTCTATAGTTATTGCTACTTTCTCTGTGTGTGTGTGTGTGTGTGTGTGTGTGTATGTGATCTTTTTTCTTAATAAAAAGACCCTGCTGAATAAGTGTATATGCCTTTGGATATTCTTCCTGCCCTTCTGCCTTACAACTCTTCCTCCAACATCTTCATTTATGTTTCTCTGCACTTCCTGAGAACATGGGCAGCATCTTGCCCTTGGCACTCATCAGTGTCCCTCTGGGTATTGCAACTTGTGGTACCAGCAGTCAACTAGTTGCAAATAATAGCATCTTTTTAAGGTGATCTCTCTTTGTGTTTTTTATTTTCCCTGTTTACTGGCTTCTTGATAGAAATGTCTTCAACTTGTTGTTACTATCTTTTGCCATTATCTTCTTCAAGTAGAAGTGGGTTTCTGGAAGTATTCCTTAAATGCAACATCATCATTCAAATAAACATAATGGATCTGCCAGATATAGATTGTGTGACTCTGACTCCAAGAACTACTATATCCCTCTGATGTTTTTCTTTGAAAAAAAACACAACCACACTACAAAGTCATGTTTAATTGTATGGAAGAGGCAGTTTCCTATTATCAGCTCCCTGTGCAAATGCATGCATGCTGTGCAATGCTCTATATACATCCTGGGATATCTCTTTCCTTTTTGGGCAAAATCCTTGTTCTTTAAGGCATAACCAACAACATTATCTATTAGATAATCACAGAACCATAGAATGATTGAGGCTGGAGGAGACTTCTRGAGATCATCTAGTCCAACCCCTCTGCTCAAGCAGGGACATCCAGAGCATGAGGCACAGCGTGGTATCCAGGTGGGGTTTGGAAAATCTCCAGGGAAGGAGATTCCACCACCTCCCTGGGCAGCCTGTTCCAGGGCTCTGTCACCCTCACAGTAGAGAAGTTCTTCCACACATGGAAATGGAACTTCTTGTGTTTTAATTTATTGCCCCTTGTCCTATCACCAAGAAGAGTTTGGCCCCTTCTTCCCTGCATTCTCCCTTCAGGTACTTATACATATTGATCAGATCTCCTCTCAGTCATCTCTTCTCCAGGCTAAAAATGCCCAGCTCACTTAGTCTTTCCTCATATAAGAGATCCTTCAGTCCCTTAAGCATCTTTGTCACTCTATGCTGGACCCTCTCTAGAAATTCCACATCCCTCTTGTCCTGGGCAGCCCAGAACTGCAGCCAGGTGCGKCCTCACCAAAGCTGAGTAGCGAGGCAGAATCCCCTCCCTTGACATGCTGGCAACATCCTCCTGATGCAGGCCAGGATCGCATTGGCCCTTTCGGCCACAAGAGATCATTGCTTCCTCATGGTTAACTTCTTGTCAACTGGTATACCCAAATCCTTCTCTACAGAGCTGCTTTCCAGCAAGTCAACTTCTAATCTGTACTGGTGCGTGGAGTTATTCCTCCCCAGGTGCAGAACCCTGCTTTTGTCCTTGTTGAACCTCATAAGGTTCCTCTCTGCCCAACTCTTCAATCAGTCCACGTCCTTCTTAATGGCAGCACAGCCCTCTGGAGTGTCGGTCACTCCACTSAATTTGGTATCTGACCACAGATATCGCTGACACCATTGACCACAGGTCTTCAACTGGGCTTGGCGCCATTTATCACAGTTCTCTGAGCTCTGCCATCCGGCCAGTTCTTAAGCCACTCTTAAGTCACACAAACTGAAGCACCAAATGTTCCACAGGAACTTAACAAAACATTTCTTAACATGAGGGTGACAGAGCCCTGGAACAGGCTGCCCAGAGAGGTTGTGGAGTCTCCTTCTCTGGAGACCTTTAAAACCTGCTTGGATGCAGCCCTGTGCCACATGCTCTAGGTGACCCTGCATATGCAGGGGGGTTGGACTCAATGACCTCTGAGGTCCCTTCCAACCTTAAGCATTCTATGATTCTGTGATTCCAAGCCATCTCACTGTAGAAGGCTGTCCGGTTGGTCAAACATGACTTCCCTTCGGGGAATCCATGCTGACCACTCCTGATTACCTTCTTTTCCTTCACATACCTAGTGATGATGTGTCATTACCTTTCCAGGGATGAAGGTGAGGTTGATTGGTCTGTAGTTTCCTGGGTCCTCCCTCTTGCTCTTTTTGAAATGTCATCAAATGCCATAATCTGTTGGAGCCATAGTGTCTATAGCTTCTTACTTCAAAATCATTATATATCTGTTATTGCCAGTGAGAGAATTCCTGTTATAAGGAATCACTAGTGCAAGTCAGACCAGACATCCCTTTGTTTTGAAAGAAATGTATCTTCTTGTAATTATTCCCAGTGCTTATTAGTGGATCCGTCTTTCATTTCTAGTTCTATCTGCTAAGGTTTGCATAAAGATTGGCTTATCCTGACAACTCTAACAAAATAACAATGTAAGGAAATTCAGGATGTACAGATAGCAAAAGGGGAGTAATACCTAYGCTAATGTACAGCTAGTTGAAGTCTCCTGTCTGACTAATCTCTATTTCCTCTGCAAGTCTTTTGCCATCTAAGTTAAGTTTCTAGSTGTCATGGAAAGTAGATGGCAGCTGACAAGTCCTCTACAGCCAGTGTGAAGCTTTTCAGGACCACAGGCTCAAATCCCTGGCAGGGAGACTTGTCAAGTCTCTGTAGACTTGTTCTGACTTAAGGTATTTTCTGTGCATCTTGTTCACTGCAAAAAAAAGGACTGGAGATATTTGTCAATATTGCTTTTCTATATTTTATTTTACAATTTGCTTTAAAGTATCATACTCACTGCCTAAWCCTGACACTGTTGCATTTGAAGTTGTAAAATTATTTGCGATCTTTTTGTGCAGATTGTGGTATGGAAATATAGAGGGATGTCCTAGTGCTGAATTAGTGAATAGATGACTAAGAAGAAAATGTCCACGTGTTTAACTAATCTCCTTTAAATTTTTGTTTATTTACCTTTTGGAGAGTGCTGTTAAGACACTGTTAAGAGCAGAGCATTAAGTGTATATGTCTGTCCAAAGTGTTTGGGGGGGCAAATAATTTACCCAAGGATCCAAAAATAAACTGTGGTCAGACCTCAGGAGAATTTCTTGTGGATGGAGGAACAAAATGAGAAAAGCCAACAAAATCTTGAAGGAAAAAACTTAACTCTAATAATGGGATAGATATATAATAAAAACAAAACAAACAAAAAAGATGAATAGTTTTTAAAAAGAGTTTTTAAAAGTACTCCTTAAAAGAAGTATTCATAGGAGAAGTCTAGGATTAGATGAAGTACCAACACAGGCATAGTTGTGGTTTTATTAAAGAAAGAAAACCACAAAACTACACAATTCCTATGTGCAGCTGCCTAAACCACAGTGGTAAAATAAGATTAATCCATGATTTCAAACAGTGGCAGGTTGAATTTCAGGAAAAACAAGTCCATCTATATTTTGGCCAGGAGAGGAGAGGAGAGGAGAGGAGAGGAGAGGAGAGGAGAGGA
>NW_020454605.1:122939-162975 GCF_003342845.1 Nothoprocta perdicaria
AGGGAAGGGAAGGGAAGGGAAGGGAAGGGAAGGGAAGGGAAGGGAAGGGAAGGGAAGGGAAGGGAAGGGGAAGAGAAAATCATGTGATGATGTTCAACAAAAACATTCCCAGCAATGCAAACTGCACAATCTCAACCCAAGCTAAGTCAGTGAAGATGCCAAGCACGCATGTGCAGATTCAGATAGGTATGATGAATAGACACTGTCATGGTGATGACTAAGTCTCTGAAGAAAAGAGTTTTCCATGTAAAAGTTAATMTTTTTTTTTTCATATTGATTGCAGGAGATCTGAGGAATAAATCAAATGAGTCTTTTTTAAAAAAGATATTTTAAAATATCTTCGAAAATGCAAGATAGCAGGGATCCAGATTCAAGACCTACATGCTGAATTCGTCCACTGTAACTCATGATGTTAACTCATGTCTGAAAAAAAAAATAGCCAGAGAACTTTTAAAAGATAGTAACTGATGTTTATGCACATGCATACAGACACCTTTTACACTTGGGCGATAGAACTTAGTGTCAATTACAGTACCTGAATAAAGAGATGTTTGCAGCTTATATGTACGCAAGCACCAGCTGCTTGTAGAGTTCAGTGTGTAATTTTATTTCATACTATCCTAGAAACCATATAGATCTATTCTTCTAGAAAGGCAGTGTTTTACATAACTGAAAGTTGAAATTCAAAGCTAGAATTCATATCCTTTACTGGTTCTGTAGAATTCAGTCTACTCCTGTGTGCAGTCACATTTAGGAACTTGACAGAGTTATAGGTGTGCTGGGAAGCTTGATGATATTAAAGTTTGCCATTGGCATTGGATCAGAGACACTACGGCCCATGCAGCCTGATGTGCCAGAGACCAGTGGATACAGAAGGTGCAGGAAATGGGGTAACTCAGGAGAGTCAGCTCACTGATTTTCAAGCTGTCTTTGGCATACATTAGAGCAGCCTGGGGACTGCTTTAAACAACTCCAGTTGGGAATAAGCCAAATAGTTCTGGCCAAGTCCTGGCTCTCTTCTTTCTCCAGGGCCAGATAGGATTGATGGTGTATTAGGAGGTTTCATTGACTGTGTGCCAGAGGGAGATGTTTTAATGCCAGAAATCTCAGTTTGTGAAATCTGCAGAGTTTCCAGGCTCTAGGTACTGTTATAGCAGTACAGAAACTGAAGTTTAGCTGCGAAGCAAGTCCTGAGAGTGTGAGGTTCTTTGTGTCATACTAAAAGCAAGAGAGAGAGAACAGAAGCAAAAGGGAGCAAATGGGAAGAATTYGGAAAATTCAGTAATTCCAGTAAATGCAGTAAAGACACTGTCACCAAAGAAGACTATATCCTGAATGGGCTGGGAGAGCTTATGAAGAGTGATGGAACCACTGTGACTTGGAAAGACTATAAAGCAGAAAGAGAAAAGAGTAGATGGCATGATTCCCATGTAGACATGGGAAGTAAACTGGACAAGGAGCAGGCAACAAACACAAGGCTTCTGGACCTGAGCCCAAGTGAGTAGGGAGTGCATAGTGAAGTAGAACAAAGCAGAGAGTCAAGTTAAAGATATTTATTACCTTCATAGAGAATATAGGAAGGGAAGACTGGAAGGAGGAAACTTGAGGACTGTAGCTTCCTAGGTTGAGAAAGTTTTAGGGGCAGCAGTCTGTATCCCCAGATATTTCAGGAATTCCATCTCCTGTGAATCTCCTGTGAGGTTTCATGAGTGACAGAACACAAAGTACACCCACATTATCTATTTTTGTTTGTTTATTTGTTTAGGAGGATGATCTTGCTTGTAAACACTAGTTCCCTTTCCATATTTTACTTATATATATATATATAT
Organism: Nothoprocta perdicaria; assembly: GCF_003342845.1. NCBI lineage: Eukaryota > Metazoa > Chordata > Aves > Tinamiformes > Tinamidae > Nothoprocta > Nothoprocta perdicaria. Next base: position 124,769 of record NW_020454605.1, read on the forward strand.
ATAAGTGCAGTTAAATCACCTTGGTTGTGGACTGAGCAAAACCAGACAGATTTCCAGGCCTATTTTACATATGAATAGCTCATTTGTGTTAGAATTGTTGTTTATCTTAAATAATTATAAAGAGTAAGAAATTGAAAGTTTTTCKTTTTTTTTTTTAATATGCGGCAATCACAGTCCATATCAACCTTCATCTTGTTAAGCAAACAATTTTATTCCTTTCTCATAAAATGGGTTCWTCCTTCCTGATTAGCAGTTGATTAGCCTTACTGACTTTCTTTTCACTCATGCCTATCTTTAAGGACATATAAGATTTTAGCAATCTTATATGCTAAGTGCTCCAATACGCTGTCATATACCTTTGCAGGTACTTCTGGACTCATACATTACTAGTATTTGAGCCCATTCAGCCTTACACTATTGCTGAAGTTCAATATGTTTCTGTTTTTAATAATAAAAATAATAAAAATAAAAATAAAAATAAAAATAAAAATAAAAATAAAAATAAAAATAAAAATAAAAACAAAAACAAAAATAAAAATAAAAATAAAAATAAAAATAAATGTGCAGAAATAAAGGATTCAAACTATAAATATGGACAGCAAAAACAGACTAGTACTCTTCTTCTTCAGCTCTGGACACAAACACAGCATTTGAAGATAGCTGCATGAAAATTGCTCATATGGTGCATAATCTTTTTACTGAAGCCAGTGGCTTTTTGCACAAGCAAATGATTCAAGCCTGAAAAGATTTTCTTAAGGTCTATCTTGGGAAAGGTAATTTGTTGACTAAAAGTCTTTGCCACCTCAAGTGAATCCTATAGTTTTCCATTTTTTTCTTATTCATCTGCTGATTTAAACTCCACCTGGAGTTAAATAGACTTCTTATAATCACCGTGGTTATTATTACTACTCTTGTTATTGTTGTTATTATTAGCTGCTTCTTACTGGTGGTCAGCAATAGGAYGAGAGGTAATGGCCACAAGCTGGAGCACAAGAAGTTCCGTCTCCAGGTGAGGAGGAACTTCTTTACTGTKAGGGTGACAGAGCAGTGGAACAGGCTGCCCAGGGRGGTTGTGGAGTCTCCTWCTCTGGAGGTCTTCAAAACCCGCCTGGATGCCACCCTGTGCCACATGCTGTAGGTGTGCCTGCTTGAGCAGGAAGGTTGGACTACATGATCTCTAGAGGTCCCTTCCAACCTTAAATATTCTGTGATTCTGTGATTCTGTGATTCTGTGATTCTTACCTTAGCAACCTTTGCTTAACTGCCAGAGACAGATTGCACCTATATGAGCTGATACTTCAACTTTTCCTGGCAATGCCAGCACTGAACAGAGGGTGGATGCTTTAAAAAATATGCAACATTAAAAAAAATCTAAGGGCTTTGAATCACACTGGCATGTTGCATCATCTAAAGGGCTTCTTCAAGGAACAGATTTTTAAGAACTGTGCTAATTAACGCTGGCAATAGGCATTAGAGGTAAACCATTCTATTTAATTATGGATGACAGCTGTCCTTTAAGTGCAGTTTCTGGTAAAGTGAAGGGCATTATTACCACTGGTATTATTTCATACACTTTTCAGACATTAATTGAATTTATCTTTTTCTTTTTTTCTTTCCCTTCCCTAATATCAGGAAACTTCTAGAATAGATGCCCATTGCTTTCCCACATTCTCTTTTAATTATCACTTTCTCTATTCCCCTTTCCAATGGGAGTTAAGCTGGGGCCTGGTGCAGCCCCAGAGGATTTGAAACTTCTGTGATATTTTTACTGAATTGTTTCTGGAAGCACAGTGCAAATTGAAACCCACGTCTCTGGGGACRGAGATCTCTGAGAGGCCATTGTACTTCTTCGTAATGTAGGGAGCAGAGTCGCAGATTGCTTTTTCTCAGTGGATTCTTCTCACATTATTGAGGTTTCATTTTCAAGGTACCAAGTTTTACTTTTTCACTTTCTCAGTATGTTAGCATTTTTTTTTTTCTTTTGACATTAAGCTTCTAGGCTTCTAGGTTGACAATCAAAATTTAGAAGATGCCTAATGCCTAATAGCCTTACATTAATATATATGCTGAAGCATCATATCACGTAGATGCCCTCCTGTTTGTCCCTTCCGTCCATTTTCCCATCTCTATGCAGCCCTTATAGTGCATTTCACTGTTACCGTCCACAAAAATGACSGTTTATCATAGAATCATAGAATCACTGACGTTGGAAGAGACCTTTAGAGATCACCTAGTCCAACTCCTCTAGACACACAAGGTCACCTAGAGCATGTGGCACAGGACTGCATCCAAGGGAGTCTTCAGTATCTCCAGAGAAGGAGATTCCACAACCTCTCTTGGCAACCTGTACCTGTGCTCKGTCACTCTCCCTGTCAAGAATTTTTTCCTTAAGCTCCTATGGAACTTTTAGTGCTTCAGGTTGTGGCTGTTTCTTCTAGTTCTGTCACTGGCCACCACTGAAAAGAGGCCRACCCCCTCCTTCTCCCTCCCTCCCTTGAGGTATTTATACACGCTGATCAGGTCCCCCCTCAGCCTTCCCTTCTCCAGGCTGAACAGGCCCAGCTCTCTCAGCCTTTGCTCATATGGCAGATGTTCCAGGCCCCTGATCATCCTGGTAGCCCTGCGCTGGACTCTCTCCAGCAGCTCCACATCCCTCTTGTACTGGGGAGCCCAGAACTGGAYGCGGTAGTCCAGATGTGGCCTCACCAGGGCTGTGTATAGGGGGACGATCACCTCCCTCAACCTGCTGGAGTTGCTCTTAATGCACCCGAGGATCCCATTAGCCTTCTTGACCACGAGGGCACACTGCTGCCTCATRGTCATCCTGGCACCATGACGCTGAGGTCCCTCTCTGCAGGGCTGCTCTCCAGAAGGTCAGTCCCCAGCCTGCACTGGTGTCCAGGGTTATTCCTCCCCAAGCACAGGACTCTGCACTTATCCTTATTGAACCTCATGAGATTTGTCACCGCCCTGTTGTTCAGTCTGTCCAGGTCCCTCTGGATGGCAGCAGGGCCCTCACGGCTATCAGCACTTCCTCCCAGTTTGGGATCATCAGCAAACTTGCTGAGAGAGCATTCCAGCCCTTCATCCAGGTCATTAATGAATAAATTGAGCAGGACTGGACTGAGGACTGACCCCTGTGGGACACCGCTAGCTGCAGGCCTCCAACTACACTCTTTACTGCTGATCACCACCTTCTGATTTCTGCCATTAGCCGGTTCTCAAGYCACCTCATTGTCCACTCATTTATCCCACACTTCCAGAGCTTGCCCCAGGGAATGAGGGACAGTGTCAAAAGCCTTGCTGAAGTCAAGATAGATGACAACCACTGCTCACCCCTCATCTACCCAGCTAGACATTCCATCGTAGAAGTCTATCAGGTTAGTCAAGCATGATTTCCCTTTGGTGAATCCATGCTGACTAGTCCTGGGCACCTTCTTGTCCTCCACATGCTTAGAGATAACAGCCAGGATGAGCTGTTCCATCACTTTCCCAGGATGGAGGTGAGGCTGGCTGGCCTGTAGTTGCCTGGGTCCTCCTTCTTGCATTTGCTGAAGTTTGCTGTGACACTGACTTTCTTCCAATCCTCAGGCACCTCCCCCATTCTCCAGGACCATTTAAAGATGATGGAGAGTGGCTTAGCAAAACTATCTGCCAGCTCACACAGCACTCTGGGGTGCCTGCCATTGGGGTCCATGGATTTGTGTGTATCAGGTTTCCCTAAATGTTCTCTAATCCAGTTTTCCTCAACCCAGTACAAGTCTTTTTCTCCTCAGGCTTCTTCTCCCTCCGGTCTGGGATTCCAGAGGGCTTCCCTTGGTAAACACTGAAGCAAAGAAAATATTCATTAACTCTTTTTATCCTGTGTTAACACAGGGTAAAATTAACTCTTTTTAACCATAACCAGGGCACCCATCTCGTTCACCAGTGAACTCAAGTTTTCCCTAATCTTCCTTTTGCCGCTGATATATTCAAGGAAGCTCTTCTTGTTAGCTACAGCATCCCTTGTCAGTTTTACTTCAAATGCACCTTAACTTTCCTTGTTGCATCCCTGCATTCTCTGACAACATGCCTATATTCCTCCCAAGGAAGGGAGAATGGTTGTCCCATTTTTTCCACATTCTTTTTCCACATTTTCTATACTGCCTCTTTYTGTTTGAGTTTTGCCAGGAGCTTCCTGCTCTTTGTTCCTGCTGCCTCTGCCTGACTTCTTCTTACTCATAGGGATTGAAGGTTATATTTTAACACTCYAAGATGTAATGCCTTAGGTTATTGGTTTCTACAGCTTCTCCTCATAGATCACTTGTCTTAACTATCTTGTTATCTCTCTAACCTCTCTTTAGCAGGACCTCCACTTTTTCCTTCAAATGACCTTTGAATTGAGACAGCCTAAATTGAAACCATGTTCTCACGTAGGGGGGCCTCATTGGGCAAGCAAATGCTAACTTCTAATTTATTGTTCATCCTCTTCCTGACAGAGACTACTATRGGGTTTTGAGTGATGAAATCACACCAGCTTATGCTCATCCTGGTGTATCCCTCACAACTTCCAGGTCTTTTTCATTGTCTTCCATTCACATTTGTGGAATTCTGCCTGGGCTTTGCCTATGCCCCAGACCAGTTATTTTGACAGACCAATTATTTTGACAGCCATCTTTTTGTTCCTGTGGAGCACAACCTTATAACCTTTCCTTACAGATGTTGCTTCTTTTAATATTCTCCTGAACTGTTTTTTTTTTTCTGACAGTTTCAATTCCTTGTAGACACCTCTTCCTTGGTTTCTGCTTCTGCCTAACATTAAAAAAGCTATTAGATGACAGATTCAAGGATATTGATGGCCTTATCACCTCTCCACCTACCATCTTTTTCTGACCTGCTATAAACATCTGCTCCCAGGATTAACACAGCATCCTTTCAAAAGAGCACATCTGCTCTTTTTAYCTAGTGTTTGTCATGAATGCAAAAAACTTCTTGTGAACCTCTGTGAAATTGTCTAATTCCTATTTTTTACACTCATATGTAAAGATATAAATAATGTAGCAGAGTCTCCAGATGAACTGAATATATATCTTATAAAACAATTTTTTCAATGATGCCTGATAAAGGCACTAGGTTACAAATGTTGTGGAGTTCTGGTCTTATTCCTCTGTAGTTCCTCAGTCTGTCCTTATCTCAGTTTGGCTTCTTGTCTCATCCTAAGATCATAAGCTCTAGAGTCAGAAACTGTTTTTGTTTTCTGTTCACACATTGACTAGCAGGATTTAACCTGATGTTTGAACAGGTGTCCAGTCATTGTCATTGTGATAATACTAATGCTAATAATTAATCTAAACAAGGCTTATTTTAACAGGCACCTGAGACTGGCTTTTTGAAAATTAGTCATTCAAAATTTTAAATATCTAGTTTACAATCTGTCTTATTTTGTTTTGTTTTGCAACACACAGAATCAAATTTATATTGAAAGGCAATGGCTAGGCTTGACTGAATAAAAATATTAAACTTCTATTTATCAAATGGATCCAAAGTATTTCATTTCATCTGCAATTGCATTTTAATTTGGGTTGCCTGTCAACTCCATCTTCGGTGGAAGCATAAGGCACAAGTTAGTGAAAACTTCCCAGTACCTTTGATATGCCTCGCTGTGGGATGCAGCATCACTGGATCGAGGAGCATTTAGCATCATTGCAGGAGGGGAAACCCACCCAGTGCTGATGGGGAATCCAGCTCAAGCTGCCCTGAGGCAATAGCACAGCATGCCATTTGCAGACACATAGAGTCAAAATTATGTATTGTATTGGTCTGCTTTAATCCAACATTATAATCACAGTTTTCACTGCTCCCGTGAACTTGTGCATATGCAAAGCCACATGTTCTGCCAGAAACAACATAAAAATCCCAGCCCTAAGCCCTCTGCTAGCATGGATCAATAGATTGAATCTACTCAAGATAGGTGAGTTAACGGAGACTGTAATCAGATCGTGATATCACTTTCCCCAATGTGAAGTGAAGGCAACTCCATTATAATCAATTGAGTAGATGTTGAGTTTACAACAGGGCAAAATATTTTAGAAATGTTAGAATTGGGTCCAAAAATTGCTTAGGTACAGATGATCTGGAACCAATGGGTAGATCAGGATCATGATTAAGGAAACTTCTTTCATGAGCTATCATTTTAATTACTGGACCACAGCAAAACTCTCCTTCACCACAATTACAAAATACCCATCTAAGCACCTGCCTCCCAAGTAAAGGGATGATCCCTTTTCAATCACACTGTTTAAAGGCCTCCTCTATTTTTATTGAGTCTTTTTCCTGAGATCCTTCCTAAATCAGGGAGCAGTGAGGGCATAGTTAGCCCAGCAATGGTAGGCAGGGCTCTTAACCCCCATTATAAGATGTTCAGGAATGGTCCTTGGCTTCTGCTAGCCCCAGAGCAGCGTCTAAGAGTTGCCCAGGAAGATAATGTGGGGATTGTGCTGAGAGGAGTGCAGTTCCTTGTACAGCAGTGCTGAAGCTGGCACCCTGGGCTGGTTGCACAACATGCAATCCCAGTTTGTGAGACATGGGCTAAGGATTGAGCTTGACTATGGGAACTTCTCTGGACCATGCCAATTAGCTCTGTTTACAGCAAATCTTCTCGAGGTCATGCTGGCCGTGAGTTGATGGATCTGGGGCAGCTTTGTTGCCATCAACACAGCCCTGAATATGACTAAGCATATTTGGGGGAATGTTTTTCCACTCATTGTGTTGAAACCATGGAATTTTGCAAGATTTAGGAGTCAGTAGGCCAGAGAATGCCAGAATAAGTGGGCATGTGTTGCAGCAGTTAAGTTACTCCCTGAAAGGGAAAATCTCCACTCTTCTCTCTGCTCCAAAAGCTGCATTGCCACCAATGGGTATTCAATGTAAAATACTTAGCATGAGAGCAGCTAATGACATTTGTGTATCGAGCTGTGTTTGCCTTTTAAAAATGCAACTACTGCCGATTACACTTGCAAACCAATATTCACATGCTGTATGCTGCTTTAATAGAAGACTATTTATCACACTAATATGAACATGAAGATTTTTTCCTTTAAAAATGGTGCTAAAGTTGTGAAACAGAATGGAAAAAGACCTTCAAAGCTCATTCTTATSAGCAAGTGATGAACTCCAGGTGTACTAGGAGTAAATCAGCAATTTCAAACAGTCGTTGTCAGCCCTGGATAGAGCATTATCTGTGTTAAACATGTTTCAGGTGAACAAGTAATTACATAATGAAAGTACCTACAGCCATAAAACATGATTTTCCTCTATTATGAGCTGAATACTACACTCCTGCATACACTTTGCTCTTGTATACTTGTGGTTTAAACGAGATGTTCAGCATCTATTGATATGTTCCTGTCTCCTTAGTGTAGGAAATTACATTAACTTYCCTAAGACTGCATGAGTGAGTATCAGAAGATCTTTAAGAACAGCCTTTTCTTTTGTTAAGGCAAGGATCCAAAGACTCATGACTTAATCAGTATCATGTACTACATATGAAGCCCTTAAACCAAGACCAGATAACCAGGGAGAGAGATTCTCTGATGCAGTCTCAGGTATCTTTCCATAAATGCAGTATTCAAACACACACACAGACACAAGAGGAAGTTAGAGTTTTGGAGAGCTTTAAAGTATTATATTCCACACCAACTCTTTTATTTTTTTCTTCTCAGCTGGCTTCAAGTTTCATACACAGTTAAGACAATCTTTGCAAGCAACCTATTTCTGCCAGTAATTCACTCTGCTACTCTGACCTTATTTGCTGATGGCATAATTTGTCTTACAACCCTACATAAATACACTACATCAATAACATTTTCTCAAGGCTATTTTCCCCCTGAACCACACAAGAGCAAATTGGTTATTTTTCTTTTCAGCAGAGCAACAGACAATATTATAACCTTCCTTGTATAGTTCTAATGGTAAGCAGGAATGCAGATGAGGTATGGTTTTTTTCTATTCCTTTTTTTTGAGATAAAGACAAGGTGGTAAACTAGAGTGAGAATTCCATTTTTATAAAAAACCTACAATTGAATATGACCTTTTCCATGCTCATTCAGTTTTCACAGAGGAATAATTTCCAAAGGAGTGTGGGGAGGAACAATTAAAGTTAAATGTTAATTTTCAAAAAAAAAAAAAAAAAAAAAAAAGACTTAGCTTGCTTTCTAGTTTCTGAATTACCCCTGGAATACAATTCAGGCTCAGTCTCCTGGGGAAAGATACTGGAAATGAAGCATTGGCAAGATAGAGAGAATGTAGAATAATTTCTGGAGAAATTAGGCTGGTCTTTATAAGCAGCTTTCTAAATGACAGTGGCTTAAGGTAGCAGGGTGCTCCTGCAAGGCTGCATCTGTTGTCAATATCTCTGCTATAGGGTAGGGATTTTTACAAAGGGGCATCATTCTGCACCCCAACTAAGCCACTGTAGAAGACAGGAGACACTGTCCTAGCCAGAAACATTGATACTTAATATCTCTGCTTGATAAGAAGAACCAGGTTGCTRTTCTTTGGGTTGTTTCTCCAGAGCCAATGTCCTTCTAGACCATTGAGTCATGCAAAAATGTGGTACAGGTGACAACTGGGTATGATGTGAGAGGGTCCCCAGAATAATATTCCTATATATAAAAAGTCCTAAACTTAGGCAGAGTTCCCTCATTACATGAGTAATAGGATGTCAAGACCAGAGCTGTTGAATCCTTATCGACTTTACGGGCTCTGTAAGGTCAAGTGATGCCTGGGACCTCCTTCCTGGAGATGAGACCTCGACCTCCAGTTTGTCATGGCATCTTAAGTTAAACATATTCTGGCTAGAAAGAACTGAGATCCTGAAGTCTTCCTTAAAAAGTTAAAAGGAGAGTTTTGTTCATAACAAGAAGCATTTTTCCCATAAGTTGGTATTTCCAAATACCAACTGAAAATATCAATTAATTGGAAATACCAACTAATTTTCTCTGTAACATATAACTATCAATAAATATAATTCATAGATTTTTGTGGCCTTAAGGGAATGTTCTGAATGCATGTGTYGACCACATAATTCAGTCAAACCATGACAGTCCTATGCATTAATTCCTGCTTCAAATGCAATACCTAAAGCTAAACTAAAGCATGTAGCATTTTATGAAATAAATATCCACTCCCGGCTTTAGAGTCAACTGATGAAAAATTTTCTACTACGTTAGGAAGTGATTCTTCTGATTAATCCTCTTTACTTTTAATTTTGCATTATTTCCTGCTGAAATCAGGTACCAGTTTTGTAATGCTTTTTTTCTCCTAGATTGAAAAGAGTTCTGCTAGGGAATTTCTGGGATGCACAGGGTGCAATCTCTTTTTGGTAGCTTAAGAGATAGAGAACCTCRGGTCCTCCAGGTCACCAGATTATTTTCCAGTTCCTTACACACTCCCACTTGTCCTCTCCAGATCTTTTACATATTTTTAACCTCTCCCTTAAAATGCTGATATTAGAAATGAACAAATCATTCTAGGAATGGTTTCGTTAATGTGAAAAGGAGAAGCATTATAATACAACTGCTCACTGTTTCATATTTCTGTCCAAGAACTGGATTATTCTTTTTGACTGCCATGTCACCTGGGACCTCGTTAATAGCTGATTATCCATCATGGTCCTAAGTTTTTTTCTGCGTCACTATTTCCCAGATTCACAAACCCATAACATTAGTGTAGTTTGCATTCTCTATCCTTATATTCATGGCCTTTGGCGATGTTGAAGTAGATATTGTTTTACTGAAACCACGCTCTCTGTATTCTTCCTCATTAGCCATTCTCCCATCTCTCATGTCACCAACAGATATTGTTGGTGTTAATATTGTTTTCCCAGTCATTTGTAAAAATTCCAAGCAAGAAAATTCCCTGGTGATTCTAAAGAAGTCATCAGAGACAATCCCATATTATCAAGTGTGTGACTTCTAATTTAACCAGTTTTTAACTGTGCAACTTCTAGGTTGGTGTGTGATATGCAATATTTGGGGAATTAACATTTGAATTTATGAAACAAGATGTCTGGTGATAGCAGATCAAATGTCATATAGACATCAAAAATATAATATTGGCAATATTACTCTGTCAACTAGACTCATGAAAAATGACATTGTCAGCTTTGCAAATCTACAACATATGCCAAAGTTTATTAATTATATGTGGTTGTTRTTGCTGTTGCTGTTGTTATTATTATTATTACTATTATTTCTTTGTTAGCTCAGTCCTATATCAGTCATAGTTTGAATTTGTATAGGTTCATTTCAATATACTATTTTTTTCCCATTTAGAGTCTCCTCTTTCCCTTTTATAAAGAAAAAAAAAAGCTGTCATAAGAGCTCTTGCCTTTTAAGTGATATTTTCCATCCCTTCTACTTGACATCTAAACTTTAGTGTTGATTATGTAAGATATAGTAAACCTTAGAACAACTCTAATTATATCTAACATAGCTATACTACTAGTTCTGTGATAAAAAGTATTTTCTTTTGTTTGTTTATTGTTTTGTCTTGAAAAAAATAGCTTTAAATAGTTGCGGAAACTAAATCTGGAATTAACTCCTAAATGAATGCAAAATATTGAAAGAATTAATGGGTATATATATAAAATTCTATAATATTTTGGTAGAAGATGTTTGTCTTTAGAAAAAAAAGTACCTATGAAAACATATTTTCATCAGGAAAACAGTGATTAAAGCTAAATTGCTTTCAGAATCTAAATACCTTCATATTTCATCCATATTCATGGATCATTAACTGAGTCTAATTATTGCTAATGCTAAAGGAATTCCAAACATCAAAAAATACTCCTTAGTGAGTTTAGCACATTTTGAATATTTTGATAATTCTATAGATTTCCCCCTATAAAAATAGATAATTTAAACCACCTATTCATTTTATTACCTTAATGCTTTATGTCTTCAGCATGAAGCTGAGATGTCCTAATTCCTCCTCAAGGCTGCAACGAAACCTCTTCATTCTCAAAACAAGGAATGTGTTCGGATTTGCGGGTATTTCTTTCTTAAACCAATCTTTTTTCTTGAAAAGCTTTACAGTAAAGGTGGAATTAATTTCCCATAACTGTACTCACCCGCTCAGTAGATGTCTCCATCTGTGCTTATTGCCCTGGATTCCTTTATAGTCAGCGGAGGTGCTTTTAGGGCACAATTCATCTGATGGAGTGTGTATGTCTATTTTGGGAGGGATTAATTGAATTTTACAAGAGTCTGTTTTTCTCCTTTATGGAAAAGAGACTAGAGTCTGGCTCAAATATAGGTATATCCACTGCAGATGTCTAAAGTGAGGTGAGGTGAATTCCCACACTGGGAGAGCCTGGGCAGAATTTGCAGAATGACTTATATTTTCCTTAAATACAGCTGAATGGAGTGTTACTTTTCTGAATCTCCTCACCAGGGGATGTCCCTCTAGCACATTGCAGAAGGAAGGACTAGGTTATATATTGAAATGCACTAAATTGACTAGGTTATATATTGAAATGCACTAAATTGAGAGAGAAATCTTGTGTTTCTTTTTAAGCTTCTCAAAGTGCACCTAGATAGTAAACATAATCTTAGCGGTAGAGGCAGTGAAGATACTCATTTACTTTAAATTCTAATACAAAACATTCATTTTGCATTTCACAGATGTTGAAAGCAAGATTTAGTACAAATCAGAAGCACCCTTCAAGGTGCAAAAGAAGTTGATTTTACTCGTATACAATGAGCTAAACCATTGTCCTCTAACTAATCTATCCAGAGAAGATTAAGCAAAACTTGTAAAACTGATGATTTCTAAAGAGAGAAGAGTATTGCAGATGAATCAAATGCATGGATATTAAAGATACACAATTTCAAAGTAAAAATATGGATAGAATACATTTAATGTGTAATTTAATTTATTATTGGAATAATGTAATATCCAAAGTAGATTTAAAGGTTATCCTCTGGCGTAAAGAGAAGTGACTCAATGAAGTTGCTGTGGGATTAATTTCTATTATTTTACAATGAATGACCATCTAAAAGGATGCATTTTTTATGCAAAGATGTGTTTTTATAGAAGTCACTGACATAATTACTGTAATATTCATTAGGAGCAGAAATTCAGCATAGGATGATTATATTGAATACTGAAAAGTTTTATAATCTGAGGTTTTGAGCCTCTTCCAGGGAGTGCACATCTTATAGAGGGAACAAGTTTATATTCTTGAGCAAATTTTGATTAATAATGATACCTGGAGAGAGGTATAAATTGCCACTACATAAAAATTGCAAATAATATAGAAATACAATTGAAAAGGAAAATAGGTACCATGGGGACTATTCCACTGTATATACCACTTACTACATTCAGTAAATGTGCAATATTATATAAATTGGAACAGACTGCACATATTCTAAGGAAATTAAAATTCATAGTTTAATTTTCTCTCCATTTACTGAATGCAGCAGTCACAGAAGTGCATACTTCTGGAGTACTCCAAGATCTCTGTTCAATATTATTTTTTTAAGTATAGATTTGTGTGACTTTTAGAATATCCATCATTTTAGATGAACAGAGAATTAGGTCACATTAGCATACAGCATATGTTTGTTTCTGCCTGTCATGTTGATTGGTATTTGTCTTCAAACCCACATGGAAATGGCTTCTCTTTTTGAGCAGAACACAAATGTCTTCTGTTATATTAAATATCATCAGGTGTCCAGAGCTGCAGTGTACAGTCAGTTTTATGCTTGCCTGCAAGGAGCAGCTTTTTGGAAAAAGAATCAAAGGAAATTCTATAGGTTTTATGTTTTTTAGAAAAAAAGTACATTCATATATACATTTTTGAAATTCTACCATAAGGAAAATGTCAGGAGTATCTGAATCAAGATAGAAAAACAATAAGTTCCATCCGCTTCGAGTGAAAGCAGCTGGTTTACTTCCGTGTGGGCATGGAAAATGGCTTTTCTATTAGTGCGCTATTTGTAATACCATTTGAATAGACATTTTCTAAGAAGTTCTTCATTATATCATATATGGCAAACCTTCCTTGCAGAGCAGGATGAGGGGGTGAAAAATAGTTTGCTTTGCTTCAGCACTGTATTCATAATGACATTTGAACAGACTTTCTCTAGGTTGTGCATTACTTATGTGTTTTGCCAGCTTCCCTACTGATGAATAAAAACAGATTTTTTTTACCTTGTTTTTCCAAGCAGTGAAAGAGTATCCCTGAAATGCACACTCAACTCCTCTTTTTCTTTGTTTATGGATTGTTGTTCCACCTGAGAGCAATTTAAACAAGTCCTGATTGGACTGCAATCCAGAAAGAATTAAACCATGACTGCTACTCTGGCTTGGGTAACATTAGAAGAAAAGGTACTGAACTCAGAATAGTCRACCTGGTTTTCAATTGGCATTCTTAACAGATTAATTGCTTTTTGTTCTAACACGGGAGAAGTCGTGCAGAAAAACCATTGCATTTGCATGCTGGGACACCTGATGGAGAGCTCTCTTATAGGAGAAAACAGATCAGCAGTATCAATAAGGAGGTTGAAAGAACTTTATAAAACATGTTATACATTCTAAATTCTAAATTAACTAAAGAAAAAAGTCAATGCAAACTATTTGAATTAAAAAAATGGAAGTTGTAAAATGTGTGTAATTTCCATTGTAACATCAGAGAGCCACAGGAGTGATGATAGAGGGACCTATGTAAATCATCGCTGGGTTCAAAGAGCTTCTCCTTTATCTGGTTACATATTGTTTAGAAAAATAAATAAAAAAKTGCTTGTTAGTAACACTTTTTGCTAAGAATCAACAGACTTTTTAGAATGAAAAGGATTGCATAGAACTAAAATGAAAAGGATTGCAATGAACTACTGAATTTCTGCATAATAGACAGGATTGTAGTGCCTGCTTTACCCAATATCTGATTAATCTGGTTTATTAATCTTCATTTTCCTTGAACTGGGAAGGATTTAGYTTATATTCAGAGCTCTGCCTGTAATGCTTATGTTTTTCTTCATATATATATWTTTTTAATTAGTTGCTATGTAGGTAACAGGTATTTTAAGTCAGCATCATAGAAGCAGATAGACAAGGTGCATTGCAGGAAATATACTGCACTTTTGTGTTAATTACTGTAAATTTGAAAAATGAAGAAATGACATTTTTAATATTATAGAGTGTTCTCTGAAAATAATAATAATAATAATTAAAAAAGGTGTTCTCATGCATATACCACTTAGTTAAACACTTTCATTAAAAGAAAAAGGGGAAAGGAAAGGAAAGGAAAGGAAAGGAAAGGAAAGGAAAGGAAAGGAAAGGAAAGGAAAGGAAAGGAAAGGAAAGGAAAGGNGGAAAGGAAAGGAAAGGAAAGGAAAGGAAAGGAAAGGAAAGGAAAGGAAAGGAAAGGAGAAGGAGAAGGAGAAGGAGAAGGAGAAGGAGAAGGAGAAGGAGAAGGAGAAGGAGAAGGAGAAGGAGAAGGAGAAGGAGAAGGAGAAGGAGAAGGAATTCTATTCAAAAAGTATTCTTAGTTCAAATACACCATATTATCAGAGAGCTCAGATGTGGTGGAAACTATAAGGGAGAGCTAAGGAACATCCTACAAAACATAGAAAGCTTCAGAGCTCCTTTCCACAGTTGCTCCTCAGAGTGACTTATATCTATCAAGAAATAGTAATATCCATTTGCCTTCTGTCACCACCTTTAAAAAAGACAGCCCCAAAAAGAAAGATTTTTCAAAACAAAATTAGGAGCTTAGAATTATGGAGAGAAACTTAGTGGGTATTTTGAGGTACTTTTGCTGGCTAAAATCAATGCTCATTACCAATTCTAATACAGTTAGATTGTTTTTGAAAATTCCTTCAAGCTCTGAAATGTACAGTTAGATGTTCAAATCCCTGGAAACATCAGCCTCCTCACTCTTCTAGATACACACGGGAGTTTGTGCAGGTACAGATGATACACAGAACTGCAACTGAGATGTAGATAACTTGACCAAGGTAAGTATTTCAAGGGTTTTGAAGCCCTCTGGTATTATGTTTTTTTGTGTAAATATCTAGACACAAACCAGTGAAAAAAAAAAAAACAAACCAGTGTAAGCAATAAACCTGCTTGTGAAACCATCATTTCTAAATAATGTCAGAGACGTACAAAATGTTTTATTACATCTATATATTTTTTGTCACTTGGATCATGTCTATGCTTTGAATGTAGACTCATAGAAAGCAAGAGGATCAGCTTCCCCACTAAACAATGAAAATTTGGTACGAGGATCAAGCAGTAATCATTTTAACATAGACACATTAAAAAAAAAAAAAAAAGTAGATGCTGTTTGTTTTATTGTTTCATGCATACCATGCATATAATAGCTGTATTTTTGAAAGTGGATCATAGCTAAAGGTGAAAATCAGCACATATCTCATCTGAGACATTTGCTTTCTTGTCATCTGTGGGCAGGCAGAATTCTCTTCACATTCTTCTGGTCTTTGGGTCTCCTGGGATCTTCACATTCCTATGAAGACATCCTTGAAAGGCAAACAAAAACCAAATCTGTTGCCTGTAGAATTAATTTTGATATAAAGAGACTTTTGTCCCTGCAGGAAAATGAGGTGAAAACCAAAACAAGCTGAAGATTTTTTCTGTGGGGTGGTCTTCCTTTGCCTTACCTTACCTTGCCTTCCTTTCCCTTTTCCTTCTTCATGTGAAATGACACAGTAATAAGGGAACCTCATGTTCTTAAATCCCTAGAAAATATACTTCAAGGTAAAGGCTTACATTAGCAGAGCTATGTAGAAGATTAAATATAATTGACATTTTAATAGGGAAAAAAAGAAGAGAGAGAGAGAAAGAAGTCTTGAAGTTCCTTTCTTTATATTTCACAAATGATTAAATCGATTCTTGTCCATRTTCCTTCTCAAAAGAAAATAGAATCCCTTTCATGTTATCTTGCTGTCTAAATGAAGCCATACTTAGCAACTACTTTCCAGGACTGCTTTTTCTTCCTCCCTTTACCTACATGAGAACTCTTTGAAGATCTTTGCATGGTGGTCTGACATCCACTGGTTTCTGCTTCACACTCATTCCTGTGGGAAATTAAATCTGTTGGAACAGCCACCCAGAATATAACACCATTTTCATGAGACAGAACAGGGCAGTTTTTCCTCAGTATCCAATCGACACCAGCTAAGAATCTGAGCCAATGCCAGGCTGCTGGTGCACCCATGGGTCTTGCACCTTGTCCAGCAACAGTGACACCCAGAGCAAAGAGATCAGCTCACAGCATGCTGCACTTTCCACTGACAAGGCTCCATCATCTACCAACCTGAAAGGTGATGCAGGAGGAGGAGAGAAAACACTGAAATGACTTGCATATTTACCAAAAAAAAAAAAAAGTAATAATTAAGCTTTCCTATGCAACAGCAATTCCTCAAAATGGTGTATATGGGCTTAGGCTCTTCATTTCCCAGGAACTTTGTTGTGCTCCCTAGTGAGCTCAAATGGTTAAGAAAAAAAAAACACAGATGAAAAAGGTAGTGATCTCTACCTGTTTAGAGTTTATGTAAATACTTAGAGAGTGAAACTATGGTGGAGATTGTTGACTATGAAATAACAAACATGAACCATGCAGCAGCTAGAGGTGAGCTAAGAAATAACATGTGGACTTTTTGAGTCCATACTCACACAATCTCTTCATTTTGCCAGGAAAGGTTTTGTCTTTGAAATTCTAGGTCAAGTCCTGCTGATAATATGGATGAAGTCCATGGAGCTTTCACATGGGAGATTTTTATAGTGGACTAATCTCCTCTATTAATTTTATTCATGAATGCAATGAAGATAAAAAAACTCAGTTCTGCTTTTAATGAGTCGGGTCATCAGTGAGGCCATGGCTACATTTGGGATAGTTCTCTATGGAAAATGGTTTCTTAGTCGGTTGCCATCACCATCAAGCTCCATTGTTTCTCTTGAGACATTTTCCATGTTTCCATAATTCAGGCTGCTATTTCTGGGATTATAGCATACYAAAAAGACTATACACAGTCTTGAAAGAATGATTTTATACAGCAACTATTTTTAAAATAGTAATAGCAGATCAATCTAGGACTCCATCTCAGCATTTCGAAAATATACACACTAGCAGTGTCTAAATGGCACAGCAMAATGTAGATCTGTTAATGGACCAGATGCTGCTATTTCTTACCCTTCAGCTATGCTTCTTTAAATTTTATTAGAACATAATAAGCTCAACTAAAAATATGCTTTAATATGTCTGCATTAGTTAACAGCCTGGTAGGGATTCTAATTATTATTAARTTTATCATAGACTACTACAAAACGTCCTTTCTTCAAATTTCTAGAGACCACTTAAGCTGCAGATTGTTAGTTGTATAAATATTTGTTGATATTAAAGATGCATAATTCATTTGTTTCCCCCCCAAAAAACTCTGCAGCTGATTTTGAAACACTGTGAAAATGCTACTATTTTAGTGAAATCTGTGTTGCTTAGTTGGTTAGGGTGACTGGGATTCCAATGAGTAGGCAAAGAATTAGGAGCTCTGAGTTTTGAAGATGGYTGTGCTCTTCCTTTAAAACTTCTTGTAAGGTATTGGACACAGTATCATTTTACTGACTGTTTATCCACATTTTTGTTACTTATAAGTCACAGTGGTACTCCTGATATATTTACCTTTTCATATGCAGATGCTGTAAAATTTCACTGTGTTACTATTAATCAGAACTATATCAGGGTAGAGAAATCATTCCTATTGCACTAGGCTGGCAAGGTGAGTGTTCTTTTTGCCATGTCATTCAACAGAGCCCATTAAGTGTCATGGGGACAATGAATACTATTTCATTATAAATAATATTTTAATTGCAAATCAGAAACAAATGAACACTGCTGCAAATCACCCTTACTACATTTTCTCTTGATAAGCATGGAGTTCCCCATGGTCTTCCAGCTGAGATTTATCTTTCTCTACTCAGTTTGCAATGATTAATACAAAATAACTTAAGGATATTGATTTTCTTTTTAAGTCAAACCCTGCTTTGACTAGTGCTGCTAAGTTATTTTTTAGAATTTCCTAACCTTTACGTTAGCTGCTGAGTTCCAGGCTTTGATAGGAGCAGTCTCTGTGCCCACAACAACATTTTGTGTGATCTTCAAGGTCTGTCTTTCTCTCCTCTACCCGGAAATCTGTGAGCTACAGCCTGTGTAGAGAAAAGCAAACAAACAAACAAAATTCTTAAAAATCAAGGTTTCATGTTATAAAGCAATTTTTATTGCACTTCAAAATCCTGTTTTGATGTAAAAGCTGCTTGCCAGACATCTGTGAGTCTTTAATATAGAAATAATAGTAGTCTACCTCTGACTTTTTAGCTTATTTGCCATATTATTACATGTTCATTCTCTGATCACTGACCTGAGTGGCCCTTTCTGGCTCAGAAATTATGCTTTCACTTCTTTTACATTTTGTCTACCAGAAAAACATCTAACAATGACCTTTTWAAAAAAATTATTTTAGCAGATATGTCTTCTGTGAATAGAAACCTTGGAAACATACTTGCTTATTAGACCTCAAACATTCTGGGTTTTTAATTCTGGCTGTTTTCAGCATTCTTGGTTTTCTCCTCTTTTGAGTGAAGTTTCATTAACTCTTTCCTGCCCTTTCCTTCTATGTTATCTAATTTCCCTTCCTCCATATCCATCCTACTAACTTCCTTCTCTTAGGAAAACCTGGTATCTTGCTACTTCCCTAATAACTAGGAGCATTCACAAAGAAAAGACGAAAATGTATGTGAAATGAATGAGGGTGAGAAGAGGGTGAGGAGAAGAATTAAAAATAAATACATAAATAACACAGTGAAGAAACGAAACAATGAAATTTGTCCTTTTCTACTATAAAGAGCTGAGGGACTTTCTCCTTATAGACTGTTCCCTCTATGAATGCACAGCTGAACTATTATTGAGGGGCAAAATCTTTTTGTCATCCTCCAAATCACATTTTTTATACCCATGTCAAACTGTAACATGTTTAGCTTATTTGCTRTGGTCTGTCATTACTTATTTGTTTCCTCCTTTTCTTTTAATGTGTAGTTTTAATTCTCTCCTCACCCAAGTACTCATTTATTTGATTGGTCTTAACTTATTGTTTTTACCACATTGCTAAGCTTTCTTTTTTATTCCCATCTTTTTTCYTTTTTTTTTAACTTCATTTTTTTCTTTCCTCTGGTAATCTACAAAGTTCTATTTTTGCTCTCTTGTTATTCTCCTACATGTTCTTCAGGGAAATCTCATTAAATACAAATTTGTCTCCTGCTGTGCTGAGAAATGACAGACTCTGACTTATGTCTGTCTGTCCAACTGAAATCCCCTGCCAGCTCTCCCACTTCTCCTGTGGTCCTGGCCACAGTGGTTGCTCCAAGATCAGTATGACAAGAGCAGAGTTCTCTACATTTCCTCTAAAGTTGCCTCAATATCTCTTTTCCTGACTGCTTAGTATGATTTAAAGTAATTTTGTGCACTTCTTATCATAATATAACAGATCACAAGGTCATTCATAATATCCCAGCCAAAGGGAGTAAATGTCTCAAAATATGCCAATTCAGTCATTTCCATGTATGAACATATTCTTGGTGAACTTCTAGAACAACTCAAGACATGAGGGTTGAGTAGTGAAACCATAGCATGGCCCAAATGATAAGATAACATTACAAAAAAGGACAAGTGAAGAAACAAAGGACTTTTTTTTTATTTTTTTCATAATTTTGAATGCTTTTAGTCAGTGTGAACTTCAGTGGGACAGGCAATACCTTCTTCTCTAAATAATTTCAGGCACAAAAGATGCCAGTATACTGTGTGCTAATTTATTGCAGTATGGACATCATCACCTAATTATAACGTTAAATGGAATTTGCACCTTGGGAAACAAGTTCAATAATTCTCAGTGAATAGAAATTCAATATATATATTAATGGTAACAATTAATATAAACAACAACAACTGAATCCCTTTCTTTCTATGAGATCCTGGATATATAATCAACAGAAATCRACTTTCTTGCCCCTTAGCATTTTCCAGAAAAAGTAATGTAAACTTTGAGCTGACCTTGCTTCAATACACTGTGAAAGTACATGCTTGTCAAAAAAAAAAAAAAAAGAAAACGACAATAATATGTAGTTTTAGTTAAATTGCATCCTATGTAATACTGTGCACTTATACAGAAACATTTGTGTATTATCTCATGAAAACTTTAGAAAATTTGAACATATTCAGGCAGAAAAATATTACGCTTTTCTGTAGATGTAAATATATAAAATCCATAGTAGCAGCCTCCAGGATACCCAAAATCTCTTTGGTAACACCACTGTCAAAACACAGGGTCTGTACGCTACACACTACATCATGCCTCATGAGCACAACAGATGAGATGGCTATAGTTTGTGGATATCTGTGTTTTCCTCCTTTGCTTGGAGAGCCTTGCATGGTGCAGAGCTCATGGAGGTGGTCAGAGAAGTCTGAGGCTACCACAGGCATGCTAGCCCAGCAAAGCATGCGATAGTCACCAACGCCATGGTCAAGGCAACGTGATTGACTTACATGATATTCTTTCCCAAAACTCATGCAAAATCTCTGAAATGCAAAGCACAATATAAAGAGAAGTGATAATTTCTCTGACAAGCTCTGGGACCAGGGAATTGCCCTTTCTTGAGATGCAGAAGTTGCTCTGTTCCAGGCCAACAGACACCAATATGACAGACTGCCACAGTAGTGACATTGCCTTCAACAACACCCACACACAACACTAAAAGTACTCACATAATACACTGGTACATGCACATCCAAAGTTAGGGGAATATAGTGTCCCTCTCCCTCCCCCAGCTGCGGTCACTTAGCACATATGGGCTCTATGACCTGTGATCCCACAACACTTGCAGTCATTGGGACCTCCCTGGCTCCAGCTGCTGACACCACTCATAGATACAGGAGCCACCATTGCTCATGGTCTGGCACCAGATGCTGATCCCAAATTCACTCTGTCTTGTCTCCCCTGCTGCTTTCACTCAGACCTTGCAGGTCTCACTAGTGGGAAGCAGAGTGCAATTACTAGAAAGATTTTTTTTTTTTAAGGACATAAAAAGAAGATAGGATACACTGTGGTGATCAAGTACAGGGCTCAGTTGGACAAGGCAAATTTTTATACTCCCTCCTCTCTGTCCCATCTGGCTCTAATGCTTCCCCAGTCCTTTTCCCTAATCATTCCTTGATAAGTTTTTCATCTTTGCACAAGCCCCCTTAAATATCCCAAACTGTCATTTTTATCTTGTTTGCTTCTTCTTATCAGTTGCAAAGTCCAGATTGGCCCTTTCCAAAGCTGTATCTGTAGTTTTTTATCAGCCCATCAATTAGTGGCTGAAGAGTTTTGTCCTTTGTCATGGTCTTTGTTATTGTTCATCTATAGACTTTGTTTCTGTGTGTATTTTGTCTATTGCTTTGTCTTTGCCTTTTACTTATTCTGTTCCCTTCGAATGTAAAACATCCTTGGTCTAATCACCTTAACAAAGCAGATGCTCTCATATTCTGCATACCCTTGCACTCAAATCATTAAGATAAATGCAAATTGGTTCAGCTGATACAATTGTTGGATGTGAACAAATAAGCAGCAAAGTCCCTTCAAGTCTATCAATCTTTATGTGAACTGTGGTCCTCAAAATAGCCCTGCTCTCACTGGAGATAGATGTGGGGGGAAACTGAACATCCCTCACCAGTTCAGTTGAAGATATTTTAGCAAAGGGTCAGCAAAGAACTCAAAATTCCTAGGAGATCAACACATCTGTGTAAAATATTAAGAATCTTATGCTGTTCCTCTCTATATACAAAGGACTCCTAACAGGATCAGTGCAAAGACACGGATCTCTGTCTAGAAAAAACATGGCATATGGGACACCAAAATAGAATAGTAATGGAACAATGCTTTTCACCCAGTCTGAAAAAAAAMCAAACAAACAGAAAAGAAACCCCACTTGTAGAGCCTAACCAGTGAAAGACAAATTTTGTATTCATACCTCTTCAGGATAAGCAGAATCAACTGACAATTAGCAAACTTGTGTATGGTTTTGCTCCTTGTTGCTTAGCTAGGAAGTTATTTCTATAGGAAAGTACTAGATATTTGTCTTGCAGGTAACAGATGGGCCTTGCAATAGATATATCTTTATATTATTATTATTGCCTGTTATACTTAATATAATTTTCAATTTTAAAAATACAGCCTTAAAATATTTATTATGTGCATATTAGTTCTGCTTAAAGTATAGCTGCTACCAGAAAGCAGAATATGTCAGAATGAGTAAGGAAATGAATTGAGAAGAATATGGCAAATATTTTTCTATTCTGCACACCAGTTCTGCCCCATCTTACATGTAGAGCAGACCATTAATCTTATACTGACTGTTGCAGAATTTGATGTTCAGAAGAGATTAGTAACATGGAAAAAATATCATGCAAAAGCTGGGAATTTCTGTCACAGAAAAAAATACCATTATGGCAATAAAATCAAAAAAAAAAAAAAAAAAGGCATTTGGAAAGGGATATCTTACTAAGCAGGTAAAATTCAAAGACAAACCCAATGAAAACCTGTTCATGACATACTTAGAACTGTGTTATTATCTTCTGTTGGGAGAAAAAAAAAAAAAAAAAAAAGAAAAGATTTGGAGTTGTCCACAAGAATATCCAGAAGTGTTAGGTAATGCAGAAAAAAAATAGTTTATAAGTTTATAATAAAATGACAGCATTCTAAAAGTCTAAAATTAAAATCACATCTGGACTTTTTGATATATTTGGTCCAATCCCCACCTCAGAGAATGGCCAACTTAAATCCATTTCTTGAACTCTTTTACAGTTAAGATTCCGCAATTTCATCAGGCGATCCCCTGCACTGATTCAAAATTATTTCTTTTTCTTAATATAATATCAGAGCTTTCCAGGTCTCAATTTATGACCTTTGCCTTTCATAATTTGTGCACCTACAAAAAGTGTCTGATTTCATCCTCCTTACACTCCTATTAGATAGTAGAAAATAGTGAAGTCTCCACTGGTTTTCTATTCTCCAGGCTGAGCAAACCTTGTTCTCTCATATGGCTCTCCTCACATGTCATGTGGTTTTATACCTTTGTCTTATTGTCTGCCCTTTATTGGCCTAAATGCTACAAACAGAGACCAAACTAGCCATAATGCTCCTGGTGTGGTCCTATGAGTAACAGAGGGGAAGAATCACTTCCCTGACCTGTTTGTAACCTGTTTGTAAGCACAGCCTGGTACATTGTTGACGTTCTTCAGCACAAAGGCACACTACTGAACATACTCATGTTCAACTTGTCACCAGGAATCCCCACCAGGTCCTTTTCTGCAAAACTGCCTTCTACACATCAGATCATAGTCTTTGATATCAGTTACATAGGGTTATCCTGTCTCAGGGGCAGGACTTTCCATTTGCCTTTGTTGAACATCAGAGGGATCCTGTATATCTACTTCTCCAAGTCTTCTGTCTCTCTGAACAATTGCTCCCATGTCCAGACGTGAGTGCTCCACCTCCAATTTTCTTTAATCCAAAAAAGAATAAAAAAGCTCAAGTTTACTCTGGCCTACCGCCTATGTCATTGGCAGTTATTTTAAAGACTGACTCCTGAGAAACACCATTAGTACCATGAAATTAGTTGGACTTTACACTGTTGATACCAACTCAGTTAGCCTGGCAGTCCAATTGACATGGCCTTTTACGTATTGTGAAGGATCTGGTGATGGCCAAATCTACATAAATGCCTCTGAATGAAATAACATTAGCCAGTGATCCAGTATGATCTTCGAATAAATTCTACTCTCTATATCATATGACTTAGTGGGCTTTGACCTCCAGAACCATATGTTTTCTAATTCATAGATCACATGCAGAACAATTAAAAGAAAAAAAAATCTCTTTCTGTTATAAATGTTCACACCGTATTCCAGGACAAAATGTTCCGGAAACCAACGAGATGTTTCAGTCTTTATTTTCAGTCTGTTTTTATCAGAAAGGTTTAGTTATCTGAAGAATCCAATTATTCAGGTTTACCTTGTTGTCTCCAATCATAATGAGCGTTCATGTTGGCTTCTTATTACAAAATTCTGCAAAACTTAYTTTGCACTATGATGTTTCTACTAGTGAGAGTATTTATTTTGAAATGCTGCAGTCAGTCCCTCTCACAAATGAGCAAGTGTGATTTGCTACTCTGACCCTGTCTGCTGTTGTACTGCTGTGCAGTTTAGTCCCTGAGAAATCTGAGATCAGGGAATGAGTATTACAAATCAAATGTAGAAAGTGTTCACTCTGGGGAAATTAGTGTAGTTAGTATATTATATTACTTCAATCTAAGTAATGATTCATTCACTACTCTTAAAATAATKTAAAAAAATGAAGCTGGGGTGATATTTTGATGTACTGGAAGTACTAATATTCTTAAGAAAAAATGATGGAATTTATTATTTCATATACTAAGAGATGGAAAAAAAAATGCCTAGTCTTATGGTCCTTCTTTCTAGTAGTATAAAATCAGGATGTAGGATGTTTACTCATGTTCTAGTGTCATGATGGCATGGGTATTTCTTCCCATAGTATCTGCTACAGAATCAAATGAAGATTTTTTTTTCCCAAGTAAGCAGAATACTATTATTTGAAGTGAGTTCAAATTTGTTCAGTGTCTTTGGCATGAATTATTTTCCTGACACGAAATTTTCACTTCAGTTTCATTTAGAAATATTTGTTGTTGTTTTTTAATTAGCATGCCAGTAGAGTGGGAGTAGACAGTGTATACATAGTCTTAGCTAGAGTGTAGAATAAGAGAGCTTCTAAAAGGAAAACAGCTTTTCCAAGATACAGGCCAGATGGTAGCTCTGGGACTCCGAAGCTGAGAGAAAGAACTGGAGCTGTGTCAGGAGAAATAGCTAAGAAAGAATAAAAAAAGAAAAAGAAAGAAAGGAGTCCTAAAGAACAGAAGCAAGAGGGATTGTCAGGTCAAATCTGCACAATAACTATTTCTGCCATTATTCTCATGGGCATAATATTGGGTAATGACCTAATAAACAAATCTAAAACAAGGCTGTATGAGGGACAAGGCACACACTGAATATTTGGATTCCTCCCCCAGAGCAAACACTGCACTTAGGCTGTGAGATGTTTTACCCTGTGATATGATAACATAAGATCTGAAATTTCCAACAAGGATAAGGGAATGATTAAGGTTGCTGCTTACCCAAACATATAGGATAGAGATAATATACATATCAAAATAAGAAGGCGGCACAGTGCCTTTTAAGGTATTTATCTTATAAGATAAGCTATTTTCTATCTAGGGACCTAGAAACCTCTTACCTGGGGGTTACCACACAACTTTGGAGCCTGAGATGTGGACTTTCCATTCTGCAATGCCAACTTCAAGTGCCAGAAGCATCTTAAATCACTTTGAAGCATAATACTGTGATAAAAGCAAAACACCTTACAGATAAAGGAATCTCCCTCTTCCTCACACTATCATCATCCCCAGACATAAAAGACAGCTAGGATTGCCCAGAGTTGGTCTTCTTACACAGATGGGGAGCATTAACCACAACAACAAGCTTTATAAGCTTCAGCAATAGTTGAAGGCAATCAAACCATGACTGTTCTAAGTCAGCTCTCATTTTGTTATGCAATCCCCAAAGAAAAAGGTGTAATGATCCCGTCTTGCAGAAAGTTGCACAAAGCACTACTATAGCTATATATGAAAGAGTCTTATGGTCAAAGGCAGGTCAATCTGAATCAGATATATGGCAAATACTCTAAGAAGCGGCCATTAGAAGTAAGTACTTTTTCAGCTCAGCATTCTCGAAGCAATAACTTGCTGCAGGAGACATTCCCAAAGAATACATATCTTACAACAGTTTATCGATTGACTGCAAACTGAGAGATTCTGCAGGGCTGAGTGAAGCTAACGGCAACTGTTAGCTAATTGTTTAGCACTGGGGTTCTACCTAAATTCAGGAGAAAAAGAACAACAACATTTTATGAATCTGACTTGCTTGTGATAAAAGAAAGGATAACAGTTTGCAGAGTTAGGAAGCTGGATTCATATAAAGGTATGTCAGACTAAATGAAACTATTTAGGGGATAAGTCTCCCATCTATAAAACTAGAAGGAGAGATTTTCTTATTATCAAAAGATTGGACTTGACTAGCTGGAGGGGAGCCCCTGCATTTTCAGAGTAGGATTTTCAAAATTGCTGTGAGTGAGACTGATCTCTTCTCTTATCCAAAGACAAGTACTGGGGCATTGGGCAGCACTTTGGAGAAAAACACATTAGGCCTGGGAAGTAGGGGGGGAAAAAAAAAAAAAAAAAAAAAAAAGGAAAAAATGTGTAACTGTAGCTCTCCTCTGAAATGTGCTGGGGACTGAGAAAATCCCTGAGCACGCTGACAAGGTGTGTGAGGAAGTACTCCAGGACATGCTTCTGCTTTCACTCTATGTTATCCTGTGTTTCAGGAAAAAACTACCATTTCATGAATATTGGGTTTATGAAGCACTAGAGAGAGTCTTTAGACTCTTTTGAGTCTTTAGAGAACATATTGGTATATTTGCTACCTAATAACTTCAACAAGCAGTTAATGTATTTTAAGCAGATAGAGTAAAAATTCTCAATCAATTTATTTTATAAGGAGCTTTAAGAGGTGATTTCTTGCATGATCTACAAGCACTTAAGTTAGGAAAAGATTTTTTTATGATGATGACTCCTTAATTTACTGGAAAGACATAATGAGTTTCAGTGGATAGAAGCTGATGCTAGATAAGCTCAGACTAGAAACGAGATACGTGTCCTAAGTGAAACTAATTAAATGTTTGAAAGATATTTTCTAGGTACACAATGGATTCCTTACCACCTAAAGTCTTAAAATCAGGTCTGGATATCTTTCAAAAAAAGCAAGAGTAGTTTGTGATGGTTCAAACAAAAGCTGTAATTTGATATAGGAATTAATGAGTGAAACTCTTCACAGGCGTCTGCCCAGAGATCAGATAGTTAATTTTATGGTCTATTCTTTAGACTTCTGTTCTGGCTTTAAATCTGTACARTCTAGGCAAATGCTGAATATATCCGTTTATTTTTATATTATATTATTCATTTATATATTAATATACAAAATATATATCATATATTACTCAGGAACTGCTCAGATTTTTTGCACACAATGGAACTTCAGGGACAACTTTGGATAACATGGTTAGGATAAAACAAAGTCTCAAGACTCAAGAAGTTAGAGTTTGAAATGCTGGTTGAATACACAGACTCAAACTGAAGATTGAATCAATGGAATTACAAAGCAGAAGCTTTCTTCATCTTCTATTTACAATATGTCTTTGGATGGGAGGGTASAGGAGGTGGTAGATCTTTTCTTCCTACAAGAAAATCCATCAGTACCCATCCTACTCTTCAGTTTCAGTATATTTTTCAGCTTAGCTCAGCTGGCATACAACCATGCTGCTCACTTTGTTTACTGCCTCTTGATTTCACGCAGAAAGGAATAGAAGTTTAAATATTCACTTATATTTAGAAACAAGCTTCTTCAGTTCTACTAAATACAAGAATCGATACATCTAAACCAGATTTGAGACATGCCGTATAAAATATCTTATGTAGGTTTGGATGTAAAATAGTCTTTCTTAAAAATTTAGTTGTGAGTAGTACATATAGAGAACAGCAATATCCATAAGGGATAATAAGGACACTTATTTTTAAGAACTCATATATGTTTAAAGGAGATGAACTGTCAAGACTGTGCAAAACAGGGAGAAAATTTCCCCTACTGTGAGTTATAGATATGAAGGTGATCACTGAGGAATAAACATTAGGAATCTTGACATATATCTGCTACTTAACAGTAGATATTTTTCTAGTCCATTACATGAGCTCTCCAAAGGGCTGTGGAAGATCAAGTCCCTGAAGCATCTATTCATCAGTACCATTAGTAGATGTGACAGGAAAAAAATGAATTTTATTTATTTAGTTGAATATCATTATTAAGCACTCACTTGCATTGAAATCAAGTTCCTTGCTTTTCTTAAATGTTGTGAGAAGGTTTATCATCAATGAGACTTTAGTATGACAGCCAATATTGATCAGTGTAGCCCATGCTCACACAAGTACCATGCCCACTCTGAAAGAGTCTGGACTTAGCAGARGCATGATTTAATATGGGAAAGGAATGTCTTACTTGCTAATGAGTTTTGAGCTGGCTTGATAGAGGTGGACCTTACCATGACATTGAAATACTCCAAAAAGTCTTCTTTCAAATAGAGAAGCAGGTCAATTCTCAAAGGAACAACTCTTCCCAGAGAAAAAGTTCTGGCCTCAGGATTCACTCTTTCCTTGGACTTCTTTGCAAATGTGTGATTTTTGTAGAATTGACCAGTTCTCTTTTTTCTCTAGGTTTTTAACTGTCTTGTCTATGCAATGTTAACTGAAGCAGCAATTTTCCTATCTGGACTTTCCTCAGACATACAGATCTCTAACAGTAATCCACCAAGGCCACTAGCTGGAGCATGAATTGTCATCTGAATGTAGTGATGTTGTGCTGCAGTGATGATTCAGGTGCTGAGTGTTGCTTAATACAGCTGCTCTACTGCTAAAGTGTTAGTTTGCTATATAATTATAATAAGTTGAAATAAATCGATGCCACTGTGAGAGAGCAGTGAGGATGTCAGCAAGAAACCAATTTTATGGAGGTTTCTGTGTTTGAAGTAGATGTTTGCAAGAAAATTGACTAAGGAACTCAATTAGTCATAAAATGGTATTCTTTGAGGGATGAACAGAAAGGCTTACCAAAGTTAGTCTCATAATCTAAATCACTCTCTGGAGGTTCTTTTTCCCGAACCAACTGTAATGGAAGCCTGGGGAAATGATTAATCCAAGGCTTGGGTTAGCCTTTGTGAATATCCCCCTGTGAGATATATCAAAGTAATATGTGTAAATAGATATGGTTACAGTCTTTAAAAAGTGGCTGCTCAGTCATATCACACAATGTAATACACAGACAAAATGGATGCAATCATAAATTAATTTTGAAGAAGAGCTCTCATACTGCCCCTTTTAGCCAAAAACACTCTAAAGTGGAATCAATGTGCAAATAACCTGGCTCCCAGGAGTACCTTGAATGACAATACATAGTTACATGGAAGAACAGAATTAAAGGGCAGATTTTCACTTCATTCCACTTGCTTTAAAGCTTGAAAGTCTTTTACGATATGCGCGCCCTTCCTTCCTTCCTTCCTTCCTTCCTTCCTTCCTTCCTTCCTTCCTTCCTTCCTTCCTTCCTTCCTTCCTTCCTTCCTTCCTTCCTTCCTTCCTCCCTCCCTCCCTCCCTTCCTTCCTTCCTTCCTTCCTTCCTTCCTTCCTTCCTTCCTTCCTTCCTTCCTTCCTTCCTTCCTTCCTTCCTCCCTCCCTCCCTCCCTTCCTTCCTTCCTTCCTTTCTTCCTTCTTTTTTTTTTTTTTTTTCCTCTCTCTTCCCATCTGTGTGATTTAACAACAAAATGGATAGGAGAAATTAGGTGCCTAAGTGAAAAGGTGCGGGAGAATGATCTATATATATATATACATGCTTCTTGATTTGCCGCGTAATTATTTCAACAGCCTTTCAGTTTCATTAGAGATTCTGGTACAAGTCAGAATGTCATTTATTTTTATTTAAAGGTTACAGGAAGGAAAATGAGTACTGACATCTACTGATTTATCAAGTATCAGCTGCATCTCCGCTGTTGCACAAAATCACATTAGTTTGCCTTTTTTCATAGAGGAGATCTTTTTCAGTTTTTGAGAGGCAGTGACCATGCAGTTTGCCTTGTTTGGYCTGTTTATAATATAACACTTTTTTTCCTTTCCTTAATTATACTTCTGTAATTAGTCACTATGAATATTTATAATAGTGTTAGGTATTGCAACACCACCTGTTAATCCAGAGTAGTCTTGGTGCCTGGTAGTGTTAACCCCATCCTAGACCAAAACAATTACTGTCTGATTTAAGAGTCAATAACTTGTAGCACAGTGTTAGAGACAGCACAGGTGTATATTCTGAATGGCACACAGCAAATCCAGCATGCTGCTCCAAATGAAGGCTCTCTAGAAAAGCCTTTCATGAAGCTGCAAACTCAGCACAGCCAAGAATTTCATTATGTGTTGAGGCAATGTATTTCTGATCAACATCACCTACTTCTTTGAAATACAATATTTTCCAGGTTCTCCCTCTTTCTTCCAAAAGCAAAACAAAACCTTTTTCTTTTGGAGTTTCTTCCAAAAACAYTTTTTTTTTGTCTGGATTCAGAGAGGTGAACCTGCTGCATAAATGCTTATAATCTGAAAAGCTAGGCTCCTCTTTAACAGATTCCATCATTGACTCCTCGTCTGTGCCCACAATTGCCTCGACAAAAAGCAGTTCCTGATTTGWTATCTACATGATTTATCTACATGACTTGTTATCCACCACATCTGTAGATCCTGATTTATTGCCTACAACACCCGTAGATTTAATGGGCATCCTAAAGTCCCTTATTTGATGGTAGGCATCTGTATTAAGGAAAACTGAGCCAAGCTTTCTAAGTAGGCTTCACTGTCATGTTTAGATACCTGTATAATAGATACATGTGCCTGCTTATGTGTATCCACTTGTGATCTGAGCGTCTGAGCTAACAAACAGCAGGGAGCAAAGGTTCAATTCATTTGCCTAAATCAAGGTGCCCTGGTACAACTCAACCCATCCAAGTGCACCTAAGCCATTCTCAGAATGCCCACAGCCTTCTGAAGCACAGCTGGAAACCAAACAAGAAGATGCTAGGATGTGATGTCTACTCATGACTGGGCTGCTGGATTCCTCCCTTGATCTATTCATAGAATCATAGAATGCTTAAGGCTGGAAGGGACCTCAGAGGTTATTTAGTCCTACCCCTCTGTACATCCAGGGTCACCAAGACATGTGGCACAGGGCTGCATCCAAGTGGGTTTTAAAGATCTCCAGAGAAGGAGACTCCACAACCTCTCTGGGCAGCCTGTTCCAGGGCTCTGTCACCCTCACTGTTAAGAAATGTTTTCTTAAGTTCCTGTGGAAATTTTGGTGCTTCAGTTTGCGGCCATTTCCTCTAGTCCTATTGCTGTCCACCACTGAAAAGAGGGCAGCCCATCCTCCTCCCTCCCTCCCTTGAAGTATTTATAGACACTGATCAGATCCCCCCTCAACCTTCTCTTCTTCWGACTGAGCAGGCCCAGCTCTCTCAGCTTTATTCCCTCAAGGTTAGAGAATCCCTGAGAAATATTGAGCTCACTGTAAAACAGATGTTTAGGGCATGATGCAGTGGGCCATTCCAAAGACATATCCAGGTTGCTCACATGAGAGTTTCATGGGGAGATGTGTTTTGGGAATAGCTGTTGAAGGGAAGACAGACTACCACATTTTTAATGGCAGTAGATAGCTAATTTTAGGAAATCTGAAGGGAAAAGCCAAGGGATTTTTGTAACATGTTTTCTGTAAGAATTTATTCTGAAGAATATTAATACTAGTCTATGCATTGTGTGGGTGTATCAACTGCTGAAGAATGCAGTTTTTGGAAGCGATCATTTCCATTCAAAAAGATACTAAATGTAAATACCCACAAAATAAGAGGTAAAATGATAAACACAGTGAACTTTTTTTTTTTTTTTACTAACTCTAAACTTAATTCTAGTTGATATCGTATTGGAAGAGAGCCACTTCTCATCAGAAATATTTCCTTTAGTAATCAAATCATGGTGAAAAGTTATTCATACATCTTCTCACCTCTGTTACTTTTCTGTTCTTGTCCACATGGAGAAAGAAGAGAAGCTAAGTAGAGCACCTTTTGCAAGGCCTAACAATTCACCGAAAAAATGATCATTGCGTGTTCCATACAAGGTTTAAGTTATGCTCTTGTGACCATCCATTAGGGAAGTTGTTACTTAGTTATAGCTGAAAATCCACTTTCACCCTGTCTTGGACTCCGGATGACTTTTTTTTTTTTTTCCTTTAAGTTGTTGGTGCAAATCTCCACTTCTGAAGGTCAGAGGTACTATTTTAAGCGGATGGCTTTCTATTCCTTTGTAAATTATTGTCAAAAATAATGGAAAATGGCAGCTGGTTTTGTTCTCAGTGGGATGTATCTGTAAGTGATTATTAAGGAAGACTAGAACTTAGTATATCTGATTGTCTCTTCTTTTAAACCTATAAATAAAAATGGAGAGCAATTAGGGCTAAAGGGYAATCTGGATATAATTTGTGTGCAATGCCTAGCACAGCAGGATGCTAATTCAAATGGTGTCATATACAGTGATATGATATTTCCACAGTTCTCTAATTCCCAGAYTGGAGCAAGCCTGAGAAGGTTCAAATGCTATAAAAAGTTATTTCTAACCAAAGTGGATCTCTGGGAATGCCTGAATCACATTAATTTATTCTGTTGAGATATTTAGTACAGGTGGGAACATACAAGATGTTCTCCAAGCTCTGTGGAGAGCTTGGAGACATGTATCAGAAAGCTAATATGTGGAAAACAGGTTAGCTTTCTGATATATTTTTAACCCAAATAAAAACTCTGCCACTTCAAAAGTGGCCTATCTATAAAGTACACTCATCAGTGCAAGGTCTAAAGGACAAAAATAATGTATTCAAAATTTAATTCTCTTAAAAAAAAAAAGCTATTAGACTTACAGACTTACAAGAAAAGTAGAATGTAAAGAGCTAGGAAAGCCTCCAGCAAGAGCACAAACACTAACAAGAATGATTTATAATAAATAAAAGACATTCAGGATGACATGTCGAAAGCACAATAGCCTCTAGTTGTATAGGAAATGGGCTGCCCGATTTTGCAAGTCAGTTTGAAAACAAATGATATCTTATGATGATCATGACATGTTAGATATTTAATTTTGAACTGCAAAATATCTGCTTTTTAMATTTGAAATATGGCTGTATAAGTTAGACCCAGAATAGAATATTAATATATTTTAATAGTACAACTGGGAAAAATACAAAAAAAAATGTATATACAAAAATGTAAAYCACTTGATAGAAAACTTGTGCATGTTTATGGCTTGTAGTTTGTCTTCAGTTTAAAAGACAGAATAAAGAAAATTATTGCAAGAATCCTTACATGGTTAACTGCTCTACAATGGCAGAGATCACTCTGTTGTTTCAGACAGCATTTAGATGACTTGTTACTTTTCACAACTTGTGGGGTTTCTTTGTTTTGTTTTTTTTTACATATAAACAAAAATGTAAAGATTTCTGATATAGCAACTTTGCTGATGTAATTTGTGCATATTGTGATTAACTACTGAAAAATTAGAGCCAAATCAAATAGCTTATCTGCCTCAACAAAAATTCAGACATTCAGGACAAGGTATATCCCTAACCCACATTTTATTCCATAATGCCTGTCACAAACCATCAAAAATAGTGCATCCCAAAAGGCCTTCTTCTGCAGTGGGGAAAGTAATTTTGTTTCAGTCCTTTAGATTTTTCCTCATATAGATCTTACCTCTTTGTCCTGGGGAAGACAGAAGAACAAATTATCCTCGTTTACATTGTAATTTCTTTTTCTTTTATTTTTAAACCTTTTCTTCTCATGCATGTAAAGCTAAATGCAGTAACTCCTTGCCTTGAGAAGCTTCTTCTAGCTTGGACACATACTGTTTGAAACACAGCAGGGATATTTTCCCACCATACTACCCTCCCTTTTGGTTACAACTGTTTTTCCTCCTTTCTTTTCACAGAATCACAGAATCACAGAATCACAGAATGGTTAAGGTTGGAAGGGACCTCTAGAGATCATGTAGTCCAACCTTTCCACTCAAGCAGGCACACCTAAAGCACATGGCACAGGGTGGCATCCAGGCGGGTTTTGAAGACCTCCAGAGTAGGAGACTCCACAACCTCCCTGGGTAGCCTGTTCCACTGCTCTGTCACCCTCACAGTAAAGAAGTTCCTCCTCACCTGGAGATGGAACTTCCTGTGTTTCAACTTATATGCATTTCCCCTTTCATCTTCCACTTTTCCATCTCAGCGCTACACTTCAAGGTCATATGGCTGAAGTGACAGATAGCGGGAGAGCAGGCACAGAGAGTGGGAACCTTGAATATTCTGTGATTCTGTGATTCCACCAAAGTCTGCCTAGCAACCATACAAGATGTTTAACTTGCCTATATCAGGCATAAGCAACCTGGTGGCTTTTGGTCTTCTCCTACCTGGTGATGGTTGGACCTTCCTAGCAATGTACACTAGGAAAACTGTGTGCCTATGTGTAAGGCTTGCATGCCATGTAATCATACTTAGCACAGAGACGAAAGTTCACCCCTTCACTGGAAGTTYAAAGTGTTCTTACAGTTTGTAATACCAATGAATCAAAATGCTATCTACAAGTCATATATCTCTGGCCATTTCTCTGCTTTCTACAGTCCTGAAGACTGAGTACTCGGAGTACGATAATTCTCATATTTTGTTTTGTAAAAGGAATGGAAAAAAATAATAAAGGGCATATTTCTATCTTCCTGGTTATTGACTGGCCAGTACTGCTGTTTAGATCTGCTAATGGGGATGATTTGAGATAAGGCTGCTATGCTGTCTGTAATTTATTTTGGCCATCTGCTTTTCCTACTTCTAATTGGTGTGTACTAAATGAGGTGGGGGGATATTCTTAAATAGCATTTAGGCTGAAGATGCTCTTGGACTTCACTAAAAACAGATTGAAATGCAATGTTTGTTCTTCAGTGGGCAGACTATGCCGTATCTGAGCAACCATCTCATATTTGGCAAGGTTATTCTTTTTTGCATAAACTGGGTACATGTGCTAGGATTGTTATTGGTAGAAAGGATGCCTTAGTAGAAATGAAGGAAGATCTGAACAAAAATTTAGCAGGTTCTGCACACTTATGGCATGTTTATGTTGTGGCCTGCATATACTGCACTTTCTTTGTAAACCTTAAGCTTCTTGTGGCCTATTAGATGTAAGATGCTTAAGACCTAGGTGCTTAGGGGGTAAGAAGCATATCTAAATAGAAATCCTGACCAAAAAGTCTTGCAATCAGTTTCCTGGCTCTGAAACAGTAGATAGTCCTCAAGTTGCTCCCTTTACTTTTTCCATCAGCTCAGTGCAGACCATGAGAAAGGCATCTAAAGTCTGATTTGTTGTATTATCCTGAGCATGCAGCCATAGTTTTGGTTTTGTTTGTTTTGTTTTCCATGAGAGTTGTTGGTATTAAACTCTGAAATTTCATCAAATAACAGGACTTCATAACCATGCAGGAGACCATGTTCAGAATCTCTGCTGCCCATCAAACTGCAGGCATGGAGGTCAAATACAACTGAAATAAAACCTGAGAATTTAATCATTATTATATTGTTCTTATGGCTGCTCCTAGACTTTCCAGGTGGGATTCATGTCACCTAAGTTAACTACAAGGCAGTTCAATCTGAATTTACCATCAAGGCAGCCTGTGGCAAGAGTAGTGCATTCCTAGAGGATGAATCACCTCATCCTAAAAGAGTTTTCAGATATAGATTATATGATTTGCTTTCAAAGGTGCTTCTCTTACTCTACCAACTTCACAGAGGAACCTGAGTGACAAACTTCGGGAAAGCTTTGGGCAACTGAAACTGTGCAACATAAATCTCTTTTTATTTCTTTTTAAATCACTTTGAGTTTTCTAATGACATTGCCATTGACTTTTAAAGTACTACCACATAGCAGATGGAAAAAAATGAAGCTTTTATTTTATGAAAATATTTTTATTAATATAGATTGATCAACCTTTCTTGACATAACAATCCATTCACTGTCATTAATTACTCTGTTATTTTCACATGGCTCTTCCTCTCAAGAGTTCTAATAGGATATGAACATCTTCTAACCTCTCTCATGTTAATACTGTATATGGATATATTATTTATAATAGCCTTGAAAAAAAAAATGATGACTTGTTCTGTCTTTATCATTTTATAGGACACCAGTATATGGATTCTGTCAGAGTTAAATATTGTGCAAGTATTGGATGAAATCTCTGTCCAGCAGACAGCCACACTGGTAAGCAGATCATATATTCCTTTTTTTCTTTTACAATATGAAATGTTGAGCTATGTAAAGCAAGTCTTCTATCAYATTCACTTAAATGTTTATTTTTTTAAAAAAAGGGTATTTTAAATGTTTTCTCTTCCCTTTGCCAGAGAATTTCAATGCACCAATGCTTTCTCCCAAGAGAAATGTTTTCAGTTAAGTCAGTGCATGATGAGATTTTGTAGATTGTTTTATCTATGTAGGAGATGGTCTCTCACAAGTAAAGTTTGAAGTTCAGTTTCATAGATTTGTATAAGAGTAAGAAAGCTTCTTTTCACTTTTTTAARTATATTTAGAGTGTTCTGGTTGTACTCATTGTTTGCATTGTGGTTTTGGGTAGTTGTGATACTTAAGAATGTTTGTGAGTCTATAAATATCAATGTGGCTTTTATTCTTGGAAGACTAATGTATCATCTCTGTTATTAAAGGCATCTAAGTAAAGAATACCAAGAAAATCACACATCCTTTAAAATAATTTGTTATAAGATGAGAAGCCAGGAAGACCTGAGCTCCAATATTGTTATTATTACTGCTTCTGCTTTTTTTTTTTTTTTTTTTGGAAAGCCTTGAATGAGTCATTTCTGAAGAGGGAACTGTGATTCTGTAAGGGCACCAGCAACGTATGAATTGTGAATTGGATTTTTCCTTTTTACATAACTGGAGAACTCATTAACTTGCTGTTAAAGATGACTAAACCCATTAAGCTTGATATTTCCTAATTAATAGATAAATAAATAATATAAAACATAATGTTATTTTATAGTAGAGTCACTTTAGCTCTTGATTTCCAATACTGTCCTCACTTCTGATTGCTACTTCCATCAACTGAGTGTAAAATTTGCACTTTAAATGTGATCAGGGATGAATGACAATGAGGGAAAGATTTGTGTATTGTGTAGTAAAGAGACCAAAGTACGGAGCTGACTAACCTTACTTTACATGGAGACCCATATTCTGGGCTAGGCTGATGAAACACAAAGGACATGTTATTTGGTATCAGTGGCTAAAATATTTGCCACTTTGAAATGACGCCAGTTAAAAATAAACGTGTCTTCCCCTTTACATTTTTACTGAGAAGAGAGAAAATTTCTTGAGAAATGTATTTGCAGTACAATTGTGCCTATTTCCTGTATCTACATAAAARAAAAGATGTGTAAATCCTTGCTCAGTAGAAGATTGTTTTATTTCATGTGCACGGAGTTCAAGTGCTCAACAAAATCTSTCAGCAACTCAATCCAATTAGACTCTTTTTGAGCAGGACCTGAAAACCACTTCAGAGGTCTTTTCCAGCCTGAATTATTCTACGAATCTGTTTAACTAGTATGATATATATGATGGTCAGCAATCAATACATGACATTAACTGACATATATAACCTAATATTTGAAAGAAACTACGTAATTAAATTTCCAATGGACTAGAATAATGAAACTCTACAGGTGATAGAGCCAGAGGGGAAAAAAAAAAAAAAAGGAATGCGAATTTCTTTAGCAAGGTTAGGATCCAACTGTGGAAGATAATTAGGTACCTAATAAGATAGGTGTGCATATMATTTGTCCTGCGGTTTTTGGATTTTCTTTTAAATGCTTTTGTTTTACAGTATGACTTGTTCTCAGAAGTCTATGTGAACACTGACTGCTTTGATCACTAGAGGAAACAGACTTTTACATACTGGGCATAACTTAAGCTCACTAAGGGAATCATGACTGAATTTTCAGAGGAAACTATAGTTCAGTGTTCAGACTCTCTAGCTGCAGTATATAGTACACCAGAAAATGAATTTGATTGAAGAATTACTGTCCCATTTGCAAAATGCAAAAGGTCATTCCGTAACATAAATAAAAATACAGTCTTCAAGACATGTGAAATAATACTGCCTTGCACGGCTTTAGTACAACCTCAGGGAATGTCCATCCTGGGACAAGAAAGTATCTACCAGCCAAGCGTAGCCCTGTGAGGAGATGCGTTACTAGAGGTTCCTGAGGAGACCTAAGAGAAAGACGGAAGCACCAGAGATGGTTTAGAGCTTAAAATGCATGA
>NW_020454605.1:162991-166332 GCF_003342845.1 Nothoprocta perdicaria
AAAAGAAAAGAAAAGAGTGAATACTCTGTTCCCCATGTCCATTCTGGATACAGCAAGAAGAAAGGAATTTAAACTGAAGTTCATTTAAGTCAAATAGTAGGAGAAAGCTAAGAAATGCTAGAGAAAAGTAAAATGCTAGAATAATATGCTTGAGTGTATTGCAAGGACTCTGTCACTGTATGACCTTCAGAATAGCTTGAAGAAGCTTTTATCACGTGYAACACATGTTCTTTGGGATAAAGAGGTGGATTAAGTCACCTCTTAGGAACTCACCCAATCTCCACTTTTTCTATAATTGTCTWCTTCTGGATCTGCAGTATAAATTACCAGATGAAAAGTCACTATTCTTATAGGAACAGYTGTGTAGATGCGAAGGAAAAAGTAAAAAAGTCTAACAGGTGGTAAACTTTCTCTCTTTAATGTATGTGACAGCAGGGAATAAATGTAATTTACAACAGGTAAAATTCGTCTTATCTAAATTGGGAGTAAATAATATCACCTTGTGTTTGAYAGAAGTTGAATCCTTTATGGGATCCTTATGGGATCAGTCATTTGAAATCAGAAAGATTTCTTAAACTGCACTCTCAAATTGTTGAAAATGTAGAAAACAATGTAYTGTCATCCCTGTGCACTTTAAAATGGTATAGCTTAGAGACCTATTCTTAACATAATAGCCTCTATATTCCATATGTTATCAGAGTCAAAGTATCTAATTATTTAGGATGTAGAAATAATGCTATTAGTAGCAAACCACTGTTATGCTGTTGATGAAAAAACTTCTGAACATCCCACTATGCTGTGATGATGAACACACAGGGCGACATCACTACACAAGTTGTCATAATAATGCTTTGGGACATACAATAAATGAGTATGATAGCTGGAAACAAAATTATGATTAACTCAACATACCAATTAAAAGAAGCAGCTGCTCTGTTTCCAAACACTAGGAATCACAATCTCTTTAGCAGATAATAGCGTTGTTTATACGCCTTGCTGTTAGGTGCATGAATTGATAGATGACACACATGTCTGACTGTCTCAATTGTATAGAAATGAAAGCAGTGATAACAGTCCTTTTCTGCTTTACTAGTACATTCTGAAACCCCTTTGAAATGGGTTCTTCAGAAGGGAGCTCCAGCTTTTCATTTTTATACTTTTTATCTGTACTTCTCCAGCTTGAATAATGCCAATTAGAGATGGTACTGTACAGTAACCTTTTAATTTTCTGTWTCTCATGCCTTAACATACCCACAAACTTGCATGTTGACTGCTCCATGAATGAATGAAAAAAAAATCAGTTTAAGATAAAAATAAGTATTCTTTTTGTCTATGAGATTTCTGACCTTAATAACCTTGATGGTCATCCAGCACAGGTGTTCTACTGTGCAATTACTGCAAGCAGGTTGGAATAAAACAATGAAATAGAATTGGTAACCCTGAAAAAAAAAACTGTTATATTAGGTAAGGACAGTTATGAAATTGGATTAAAGCTGCAAATGCAAAAAACATATTTTTTGGTCTTTCACTGTCTGATGACTAAAAACTGTGGCAGAAGCATACTTACAATGAAATAAAAATTCAAATATACTTACACAAAACATTTTCTTGACTTGTACATGACAGGAGAGAGAATGCCGTTAAAAGTAGAAGTTCTCTCTGCAGAAATCCCTACCAGCCACACCTGAAAGACTTTCAAGATTGAATCCATTGATCAAAAACTTTTTAATGTATTCCCATTTCCTCACAGGTGAAATAATAATAAAATTGAACAGAGTGTCTCCATTGCAGGTTGAGTGTTTTCAATAAATAAAGAGTTAAATACAACATAGGCCAGAGGCTAGGAGCTTTCACCAATATCTGCATACTACAAGCTGGTTCCTATTCTATAGCAGACCCTAGGTCAGGGGGAAGTGATCAATCCTGCTTTTGCTGGAGCGAAAGGTACAGTTTTCCCCTGGAAATGTTTAAAAATGTAGTTCTACTTAGAAAAGTTACATTCATCATCGTTGGTGTTTTTCTGACATGGCTGTGTGGAACTTTGCTGCCTGATGATGGATGATCTCTTTCTCCAGYCCACAACCACCTGTGGAAGTGTATTTTATATACTGAAATTTGCTTGTCATTTGACTTTTCACAGCTCCCTTGCAGCACCAGTGCATTTTTAGAGCAATTGTTGATATTGCTTTTAGTGTTGCACATGCGGATAACACAAACCATTCTACTTGACATATATTTACAGTGAAAGCAGGTGATAAAGTTGTGTTTGCTTAGCAGGTGATGGTGGGATAGCAGTTAAAGTAACCCTTTGATATTTGATAGCATCATTGCTATGTTCAAAGCTCAACAAAACTCCATAGCAATGTGGCTTAGCCTGCTTTTCAAGGACACATCTCCTGTGTTTCAGTGATTTCTATGCAAACAGAAGAAAGTATTTGACTGCACAGGATTCATGTAATGCTTTACCAATTCAAGCCACATTTCCGTGGCTCATATTCCACAGCTTGGGAGTCAACCAGAAGGTGGGAAAGAGAAAACCAAAAAAGGAAAATCTACTTTGGATTAGATCTAATCCACCTAGGAAAAAGCATATATACTAAGGTGATGGACTTAAGCAGAAAGGATTAAAAAACAATCAGCAAGCAAGGGGAATGTGCAGAAAATGATGAGAAAAAGTAAAGTGGGTTAGCAGCCTGTTGGTTTATTGTGTTATTTCAGAGCTCTGAAGATATTAGTTTAGATTATAGGTTAGTTCATAAGCAAGGATGGCTCAATCTCACAAGACATCTGTTTCTGAAATTAAAAAGCCGACAACTGCAAGATTCCACACTGATAGCAATCTTTGCTTAACAGAGATCCATGATTCAAAGAGATATGTGACTTAAAATCTACAAGGGAGCATGAAGCAATTAATAGTTGAGACTTTCTATAGCACCTTTTATCCAAGGATCTCTGAACACTTTACTGGCTTTAATTAGGCCTCACTCCATGTGATATCTCCATGGAATAGAGAAGTGTTATTTTTTTTCCTTCCCTACACTGATAAACTTTAGGTTCCGGGGTTGAGATGACTTGCCAGTGATCATGTAAAACCAAATGGCAACGATACAAAAAAATCCCAACCCCTTGGCCTTCCAGTCCCATGTTCCAATCACCAGCCAAGCTTCCTTCCTCTGCAGTGAAGTTGAAGCTTATCTGTCCTCTAACATGCATGGGCCTGATTACAGGACCATCTGCCAGGTAATTGGAAAGATTTCATCCTTTCTGGGAAGGAAGGAAGGAAGGAAGGAAGGAAGGAAGGAAGGAAGGAAGGAAGGAAGGAAGGAAGGAAGGAAGGAAGG
>NW_020454605.1:166472-272155 GCF_003342845.1 Nothoprocta perdicaria
GGAAGGAAGGAAGGAAGGAAGGAAGGAAGGAAGGAAGGAAGGAAGGAAGGAAGGAAGGAAGGAAGGAAGGAAGGAAGGAAGGAAGGAAGGAAGGATTGCCTCAGAAGTGTTACATAAGAAACAAGGATATTTCCTCATGCAAACTCTTGAATGGCAAGAAGAAAGGGGAAAGGAGGTCACTATTATTAAATTTGCAGGTAATAGAGATAAATCTGCAGTTATGTCTCTAACGGTAACTTGATTGAGAATATTACGAGCTTAGGTAATGTGATTTGTTTCTTATAATTTAAGACACAATTTGAAAATGATAAGAAGAAAATAAGCAAATATCTAGGTTAATAYTGGTAGAGTGGATAAAAACCATTTCACTTCTCAGAAATCCATGGATATGTACAATTTTGAAGGGTTGCACAGTATTATTTCTGGATATAATTACTCATCAGATGCTGTTGATGACTATTAAAAAGCAAGAAACCAATTCAGATCTTACAGAGTCAAAACAAGGTGAAAGCCTGAGAGAGAGGTCTTCAGGCTTGGTTTTATACCAAAGCCATGGAAAGCTACATTTGTTATTTTTCTCCTTATAGCTCACTGCAATTTCATGACCATAACAACTCTGAATACTAGAGTTTACCGACCATAGTAAAACATTTCCTACCAGTATAAAGAAGTGTTGTGCTAGAGGGTCTTGAAAATCTTGGGCAGAGGTTTTACAGGAAGAAACACCCCTGCAAGTAGTGGGTTTACAATAAAAATGGAAAAACTKGCAGGGAAATTTCAGCAGGTATTG
This sequence comes from Nothoprocta perdicaria, assembly GCF_003342845.1. Classification (NCBI taxonomy): domain Eukaryota; kingdom Metazoa; phylum Chordata; class Aves; order Tinamiformes; family Tinamidae; genus Nothoprocta; species Nothoprocta perdicaria. The sequence goes on from NW_020454605.1 coordinate 167,263, forward strand.
GAGTGTTCACCAAGTTAAATGATGCTGAATATTGTTATCTGGCCAGGATTTAGAAGCATTACCCAGACAAAACAAACCATAATATTCTTATCTCAGAGGTGATGTCTGGGATTAATTCACAAGGGTTTGCAACCAAAAGTTACTTGCCAAGTGTTACATGGGGATAACCTAAAATATGAAAGACCTAATTTGAGAGATTAGAAACTGCTTACACATCACTTAACTAGGGGAAAAAAAAAGAAAAAATAAATAACACTGAGGTGATTTAACTGTTCACACTTCACAGGATCGGCTGAATGTAGATTTGACTTTTAAATAAATAACCAGTCCTTCAGCCCTTCCAGTTCTCATCATAGATTCTAAAAAGGCAGATGCAGCCATTGCAAATGATTTTGCTTGGTGTTACATTTTGTCAAAGGTGTCAGAGCATAGTAAAAAGGTGTTTATATGGAGTAATATGCTGCTTGAACTCCTGTACGTCTCCTAGACTGGAGATTCTAGATTGATGATTAATAAGAGAGAAAAAGGATCCAAAAGGGACTGTTAAAACTCATTTGGCTAACAGATTAGCCATTATTTTGTAACTTTTCTAACTGATGTATCATGCATCTTTTCTACATATATTTGTAMTTACAGTTAACACTCACGACCAAACAAGGAACGTGATTAGTTAGAAAAAAGACAAATTTCCTTCATACATAATTGTGGTTGAGTAGTTAGATGGTATATACTGTATGCATAATGATTTTGAACTGAATTTTGCTATTCAGCAGACATAAAAAAAAATGATTTTATCCATAAGGCTGCATGCCTTTTAAATATGATTACATTTCCCTTTTAAAAAAAAAATTTTTGCAACTGTTTAGGCATTGAAGTTAACATAGGAATCTCATATAAGTGTGTGTACATACCTCCATGTGCTGTCTCTGATCTGTTCATGAAGCTTACCTGGCCTTTAAAAAACAAAGCAAATCACAAAAAATTCTGAGTTCTACTTAACATGTCATTTAATATACACATTAAAAAAAAAAACAGTATATCACTATATACCCACATGTAGCAGAAAATAATACATTCATCAGAAAAAAAAAGATGATGATAATAATTAATCCTACTAATTAACAGGTAAATGCCGTCTGGCCTGGTTGCTAGCTATACTCACCAAGATAACATTTCTAATGATGTTTATTTTTTCGCAAATGTCTTACRCTGATAATTATTAAAGAAATTCATAAGCTGCTCAGAGGCAAATTTGGAAAGGAAAAAGAAATTGTCAGGAAAAACAAAGTACTCACTTTTATATTTGGCCAGCTGGTCTAACTACTACATTCATAAGCATGCTAAATAAGAAATGAGGTGGTGAAAGAAAATGATACTTTGAAGACCATATGAGAATGAGCCTAGTTTAATGTAAAAAGTATTAAAGCTGTGTCAGTTCTTGGAAAATAGTCTTTTTTTGTCTTTTATGGGCTGAATTAAAAAACTGATGACTCAAAAGGTTGCTTAAAAAGGAACCTACTGAAACAGGATTTCCCCTTACATACTTGAATCATGAGCAGAAAATTACATTTGTCTTTGACACCTTCCAAAGACACCTGATTGCCTAATTTTTCTGAGATATTCTGGACATGTGGCAGGGACAGAAGTGTCTTAATCACATTATACACTTGCTCTGTTTTTATACCATTGCTATAATCATGGTTCAACAGGCACTCGTTTTCCTTTCTAGAAATTAAGACTTCCTTTCATTTGAAGTTTTCAGTGATTTTTTCTTGTTGTTTTTCAGAAGACTTTAGTCAAGATGATGTTCTCCAAAGTTTGTCTTATAAATGTATTTCTTAGGGAGAATTATTTTCTATCATAAAGACAGGTCAAAACTTCATAACTCATCTTGATTTTTTTCCTTGAAAATAAAACTCTTTGTTAGATAGGGAAATTGTAGTGCAACTTGCCAAAATTATAAAATTTATTTCATAAATACATTTCATTTTCTGAAAATGGGTAAATTAATCTTTACAAAGCACAGCCATGTTTCACATTTTGTCTTCTCTCATTGTAGTAATGTGGGCCTTTCCAACTTTCTATATAGCATACATACTACTTAGTGCAGTGATTACATTTGAATAAATTGTTTAAGTTTGATGGTATTTTTTGTCATTATTCTAGGTCCTTTGACAGAAAATGATGAATAACATTCTTAAAGAGGATATAATRATGAATGGCCTCCTTAGAAATTGTTTTATTGTTCCTTATCTTTAGTGATKACATCATGATCCACAGTCTAACTCCACGTTAGGACGGGACCTAGATATTCCACCTTCTTTCCAGAGTCCTGCCTCTTTATGGATAAAACATGAGSGTACAGCTGAGGAAGAAATATAAGCGTGACCACAGTCACGCYTGACCACAGGGACAAGAACTGCAAATCTTATTGTATTTATTGGACTATATTTGGGCTGTATTTATTACAACAATCTAGGCAAATTTTGACAGGTTCTTACCTCTCAACTCCAGGACAACTCCAAGGTAGTTCAAGGCTCTTGTACCTGATAAGAGGCTTGGATAAGGGAAAGTTAAAACACATCCTCCTGTTCATATTTCTAAAAGCAATATCAATCTCAARTGAATGGGTTGGGATGGGAATCTTATGAGGATTAGCACTAGAAGAATTGAGTGCTTGGAGAACATTCAGAGCTCCTCACCACATCCAACACATCCAAGCACACTAATATTCTCGGTGATTCTCCTGCTTTCTCCCTCCCACAGRCAGCAATCCTCATAGGTTCCCTTCAGGCTCAGTTATAATTTATTAGTTTCTTATTGCCTTGAGCAGTACAGAAAGACCTCCTGAGGTCTGTGACTGCTGTTGTCTAAAGGAAAACATATCACACCAGTCATGGGGAGACCACGGTCAGACACATCAGCTGGGTGAATAATTACAGCAGATATTCAGCACAGAAACCCATAAATAATAAATTCACCCTAAAATGTCAGTTGTAATGCAGACTGTCTCTGGGAATGCAAACTATGGAAGATAAAGTATTCTTTTCTGTTGGTGTTGATTACAAGGTATAGCACGGGCCTTTTCTTCTTGTGTTCACTAAACCTAACAGTCCATTCAGCGCTATTTATTCATTTCCTCGAAGCCTCAGTACTACTATGTGCTTCAAGCATGCTGAATATATAAGGCTTGCTTGATATAGATAAAAGCATAATTAAAGAGGTAATGTGGTAACTGTCAGTCATATTTTGCAAAGTTATTATCCTGTTGTAGGCCTCTGTTTAAGAGACCTTTCTCTTTAGTGAATATACATAGTCATTATCACTGAAAAAATAAAAATAATGGGTTCGTTTTCTCTTTTGATATTAATTAGTGTGTATGTGGATGTGTATGTTTGTGCGTCTCTGTATCCACTTTTCTTTTCTTCCTCAAAATGTAATTGGGGATGCAGCCCTCAAGGAAATTAAACCAACGAAGCCAGTGGCAAACATGAAACAGCTTTTACTGAAAATGTACTATTTAATTAGCATTATATGGCAACTGGATATACAATTTATACTATTTATTCTAGTTGATGGATGCTATAAGGAAAAAAAACGATAAAAAGTTCTGAAAAGATGACGCTCAGTCTGAGTGTTTTCTTAAATGGGTGAAAGTTATACAAAGCTTAGCCTTTGTCGCTGAAGTCAAACCAATTGTATTTCCTGATTTACTGACACCTTGAATGATGGGAGCAATACCCATGATCTGAGTCAACCCTTCTATTRCCATCATCCCTGTCCTGCCTCCCTTATAGGTTATATCTATGTGAGTTGCTGTTGGAAGGGGCAAATGCCCAGTCTTTGCTCTACTGTGCTAACAATGTCTGGCACAAAGTTTCTACTTAAACAAGTAATAATAATAATTTGTTGCTGCTGTTGTTGTTCAATATTTACAATYAGATCCCAAAATGAATAAGCATCATATTATTTCTAACTCTGATGGGATCTACAGTCAAAAATGTCCAAAGTGCTGGGAGAAAGGCTATTTTGCTTTTTCCCACTGTAGAAAATATACCTAGAAAACTGAATGTATCTGGCTGCATTTCCCCAAAAGAGGGGACTACAGAGAGAGAAAAATAAATATTTTCCATATGGATTGCATAAAAATTTTAAACCTCCACAAATATATGCAAATAAATAAATACCACTCTGAAAAGATCCTGCAGTTGGTAGGTTAGAGCCATTTGGACCTCAAAATGAAATGCAGAGCTCCACAGTTCCCCTGGTGAATAAAACTTTGCCAGCTACAAGCTTTCATTTAAATATTAGACCCTGTAGTCTTCTCATCTGTTGCCTTTCCCCAACAAGCATAGAAAAGYAGATGTAATCTCCATGTCTCCAGAAGATACACAGGTATCTCTCTTTGAGGCTGCCGTACTCAGCATCCTCAGGCAAGCAGGATCTATAAAGGGAATTCCAGCTCCAGCAATTAAAATGCTTGCAGACAAGTGATAAAATGATATTTTAGGACTATTTGCCTAATTCGCATTGAGTTTTAAAAAAATCTATCACTGATGGGTGGATTCAATTTATGAAGATTTCTGTAAAGGWTTAAGTGTGCATGGGAAATCTTTATATATATCAGAGAAGACGAGGTTAGTTTAGTGTAAACACAAACCTGGGTAAGGGACTAGCTGCTGAGATATGTAACAGGGGTGCCAGAAAAGGAACCRTAGGCTTCAAAGGAAGATACTTCGGGAGTTGCTTACGTGCTTGATTTAGGGATTTGTTTCCATTTTATGCATAAATAAACCACAAGACCAGCCTGTCAATGATCATCTGTTCAAAGGYTTGGCAGAATATTGTGCCAGGCAAACTAGATTATTTTGAGGATGGGGATAACAGAAATGGGGCGAAATTTAATAGTAAAAAATGAAGTCCAGGCCTTTAGGGATTTGAGATTTATCTTTGGGAAGACTCACCGTAAAGTCATAATAGGGGGCAGGTTTTTTTTCCATTCAATCACAGGACACACTCCAGTGAGAGAAGTGATTAGTCCATGAAAAATGCCAAATATGATTCCAGGATCCCAGGAAGTGAAGTATTTACCACRGCAATGTAACACAAAATAGCCTTCCTGTTCTAGAATATGGTRCAAAATTTCTAGCTAGGATGCGCATATTTGATAATGTTTAATAAAAATTGAAATAGATGCAGAAAAAAAAAGGCTATGCAAACAATATGGAGTGTTGAGAAGACAGAAGGGCTTGATTTATTTGGTTTGCCAAAATGAAGGCTGACAGAGGGCATCGTATTTGCCTATAAATATGTCAGAAGTAACTATCAGTGAAAGATAAGAGAATATAAATATCTTATGCTTATGAATTAACTTTGAATAAATATTAGGGAAAAACAGATTTTACAGGACTAGAACTTCCAATCATAGTAGTGAAATAGAAAAAATTGCTTTATTTAGGATGCAACTTGAGCAATTTGAGAAAGGAGTTTTACAGTAGCCTGATACAGCAGCAAACTGAACTTGATGATCCAGTCCCATTTCTGACACTTTTGACGAAAAAGGATCAAAAGCTTCTCTTAAGAGAATATTACTCATAAGAGTTCACGGAAGAGTCTAAGATCTTTCTTTGTAAGACGAATTGTTAGGTGATCTAAGGAATATACCAGGAATGGACAATCTCCCTGAGTCCAACAGACTCACATTGTACTTCTTATGAGGTAAATGTACTCATAAAGATTTAAGCAGTGGTSTCACCAATGCCTCTTTGCCATCTGCAGGACCCCTTACATATGTGATTTTGGGAGGCTATTTTTACGTTTCATCAGGGCCCAGGATGTCAGGCGGTTCATCCCATTGACTTGCCAGTGCTGCAGGCCTCTTTTCTAGTTCTCGTATGTTGCGACATGGCTCATCACACAGCAGGAGGCTGGAATATTTTTCGTTAAATTGATAGTTTTAAAACCTAAGCTAAGAAATGTCTTGAATCTCCTCTATTTTTATTAAAAGAGATCTTTGTATAAAGACTTTATTGGCATATATCAGTGGACAGTCACTCAAGGAGCAAAGCTCTATTAGATCACCTCATTAATCTCTTTGATAACACGATATTGTTCCCTGCTGTACATTTATTCACCTTTTGTTCAGTCTGCTTTTAAATGTCAAGAAATGGGGCTCCCTTTGCAGATTACTCTGTGGATTAATAGGTCTCACTCTCTTTCTTCCTCCTCTTTCCTACTTCTCCTATCAACACTCAGCCATTATTTTCCATTTCTCAGTTTTCTCCCATAACTCATAGTCATACCCATTATTGCACTAAATTCTTATCCTTTAAAAAAAAAAAAAAACTAAAACCTTTCAAAAAGCTGTGGGCAATTATTCTCCTCTCCACATATCTAGGCATGTTGCTATTCTTAAAATAGTGAATAGAGCAGGAATGGAAATAAAAATCATTTGGTGATTACAGCTCTTGTTTTTAAAGATTTTTTTTAAGTTACCATGTATAAACTAGTGTTGCAAACAAGGCATCACTTATGCAAAATGTGAGAATAGAGATAATGAATTGCTTGCAAAGGTGATTTGTACAGTAACAATATGGAAAATTGCATTTTGCACATCTTCTGCATAAAAAATACGTATGTCCCATTGAAACCAGTTAATAACTCTTAGCAACTTAATCTGCATACATTGCCTCAAATGAAGGCTTCCTGAACTTTCCTCTCCTTCTCCGTTATTACCTGGAAATTATAATGTTTAAATTGTTTTGCTTCAAACTATATTGCTGTTGCAGATTTCTTATTGCCAAGGAARGAAATTAAAGCATTCCGTTCAAGTAAGTAACATACAAAAGTGTGAAAGTAGAGAAAACAGTTCTAATTTTCCATAAAATGCAGACAGTTTTCAAATTCTCTGCAGACACATTGCATTAGATCCTAACCTCTGTTTCTTTGAAACAGAGATACATCTCAGTGGGTGAAATTGATAAGGGAAAAAATTGTTTGTTTGGTGAGAGCAACTTTATAATATATCATAATATCTGATAAGGAACAGAAAATGTGAACTCCACAGTAGAAGTTTAGCTCAATATTCTTAAATACCTACTGCTGTATCATACAATGGCTCTGATAAAAAAAGACTGTAGATTTCTTTTTTTCTTTTTCTGTTCTTTTTTTTTTTTCTCTATAGAAATCCCTACCATCCTGGATGTCAAATGCTATAAACCATTAATAAGGATGTCATATTCTGATCTTTTATTTGGGAATGAAGGGATCCTGATGGTAGAATGTTTGTTCTCTTAACACACGGGAAAATGATCAGAAGATCTAAATGAGCAGAATCATATTTTCCATATATTTATAGATATATATATCACATATATGTTTGTGCATGCATATATATACATACATAAATATATATATACATTTTTGAAGTCTGATTCTGTTGATTGTATAGGCCAAATCAGCCTCCTCATTAAATAAATTTCAAAGGGAAATGAATATATTTAAAGAGTGAGACATGTCTAGCATTTCTCTTGATGAGCTAAATCCATGCTGAGTATACTAAAGTCATCAGAGCTGCTGTAGGGAAGCTGTCATCTCGGTGTTCGCACAGGATTAGGAATATGTGGGGCATTTGCTAAATATTGTTCCTGTTAATTATACTCACTTCTTTGTACTTGCAAATGTTGAAATACTAAACTGCACTCAGCTTACAGGGATAACACTTCTATCAAGCTGGACGAGGTTCCTATGGAGCTAGAAGACACAGCTTTGTTAATTGTACTTTTAGGCATAGATCAGAATGCACTGATAGGCACTGAATAAAACTTTGGATTACTAACTTTGGAGAAATCCATGTTAACATACGAAGGGTAGAATTTCTTTTCTTCCATAAATCTCATTCAAGTTAGTTTGGAAGTACCCTTCACCCTTTGCATGCCTTCACTTCCCATTGCCCGCACAGTTAGGACATGTTGAAGAGATCAGATGTTCCCAAGAACATATTATTGTGCTTGCAGCTTGGTGGAGAAAGGATGAAGCCTTTTACTTGCCAACTGCTACATACTAGGCAGATTGCCAGAATGGGTAGGGAACAGTTTGGCTTTGGAAAAGACTCTGCTGGCCCAGGAAAAAATCTGCTTTGTTCTCATATGCTTCCTCTTTTCTGCCACCTCCTTCCTGTAAAATTACATTCATCCTGAGAAAACAGTATAGCCTCCTAGAACAGAAAAAGCACAATAGCTGTGACTGACCCATAATTTTCTGGATGTTTTGGTGTAAAATGGCAGCAGCATGGCCTAAGTTTGCAAGGAAGCATTTGTTGTTCGCAGTAAGTAGTACTTGGCCCGGTACTGTAGGAAATCAGGGATGGTTTCTACCTGTCTCCCACGATAAGCTTACAGTTTAAAAGTCAGAGATATGACAGAATGAGCAAGCAAGGTGTGATCGGCAAATGTGCAGCTGTACTGTCAGCCAGTCAGTATGATCTTCTTGCAAATATGGTGATTTCTATATTTGAGATGCTAAAAACCACAGCCATCAGATCAAAGGAAGCTTTTACTTTTCTCTGTTCAGCATTGGTGAGGGCTCATATAGAGCAGTACTCCGTACAGTTCAAGAGTAATGCTCAGGTGGATCCAAAGGAGAACTATGGAATTTATTAGAGGCTAAGGGCACATGGACCACAGGTAGGGATACCTAGGATTGGTAAATCTAGATAGTGGAATCAAATGGGGAAATCTAATTTCAGTCAGGATGATGCAATGAAACTCTGCTCAGATGTGACTGATGGTAAGATAAGGAACCTTAAAGCAGTTTTACTGCTGTGGAATTAGATCCCTGACCATAGGTTTTAAAACATAGAGACTATGTCATGCCTGTGTATGAGAAAAAGGTATACCCATAAGCTTATAAACTACTGAAAAACCTTGTTTTAAGGCTTTGGAAATCATATATCTGTAAATATATAGGGATATAAACTACCTCAGCTAAGATGAAAATTGGGAATAAAAAGGACAGCAAAATGATACGGGCCTAATTAGGAAAGAATAGTACAAGACTTGGAGAACAGGGTCATAAGCTCTCCAAAGGAAAATAGCATACTTCTGACCTGCTAAGATCCCTGAAAAAGTTAATAAAACAGTACATAAAGGTGGCTCAATGTACATAACTTACTTTTATTTTCAAAATCCTATAAACAGGATTCTTCTATAAAGGTCTATTAAAGAGAATAAATCTCGACAGGGTAAGGAGCATAGTCTTGCAGTGGATTAAAAATCAGTTAAATGAAACAAASTAAAAGAAATGGTTCTCAAGAGGAAGATCTTTGTGTTTAGATTACCCTAGATCACTTTTGTAGTTATAGGTACCCTGAGGGATGGAACAAGAATGAGACTGGTATGTTAACCAGCAACACTAAAGCTGCTTTGGTTAGTAAAAAGTACATATATGTGAAGGGAATCATATAGTGCYCTTAATAAGTATAACAGCATTATCACTCATCATTCATACTGCAGCAGTCTCTAGTAGCCTTCACTGTTATTGATTTACTAAGTTAGATCCTATGCAATGTAATATTATCAACTGTGTTTTCTTCAAATATTTCTCTCTCACAAAAAGAGTAGCTTCATGACAGTAGATAAAGTTCAACTATCAAAAATGGTCATCATTTGTTAAGTTTGGTTCTGGGCTTTCTGCTGTTAGATTCTTCATCAGGAAAATGTAGGTGATTGTTGTTTGGACTGCATGTTGCTTGATAGCTTGGAGCTATCACTAGTGCTTTGGATTGTCTATGTAGGACTAAGGCTGGAAGAAATTTGTCTCAAAAACATCAGTATTTAAAGGCAATGAGAAGTTAATAGTCATTGTGCTCAGTAATTATAACAAAGACTCCTTGTTCATAGAGGAATCAGGTCTTAACAATTGTATTGTTCTTCCTGAGTCAAAACAGAATCACAGAATCACAGAATATTCAAGGTTGGAAGGTACCTCTAGACACCATCTAGTCCAACCTTCCTGCTCAAGCAGGGACACCTAGAGCATGTGGYACAGGGYGGCATCCASRYGGGTTTTGAAGACCTCCAGAGAAGGAGACTCCACAACCTCCCTGGGCAGCCTGTTCCACTGCTCTGTCACCCTAACAGTAAAGATGTTCCTCCTCACCTGGAGACGGAACTTCCTGTGCTCCAGCCATTACCCCTCGTCCTATCGCTGGCCACCAATGAAAACAGCTTGTCCACTTCTTCCCTGCATTCTCCCTTCCTGAACTTATACATATTAATCATATCCCCTCTGAGCCTTCTCTTCTCCAGAGAAAACAGGCCCAGCTCACTCAGCCTCTCTTCGTACGAGAGATGTTCCATTCTCTTAATCATCCTGGTTGCCCTTCTCTGGACCCTCTCCAGAAGCTCCACATCCCTCCTATACTGGGGTGCCCAGAACTGCACACAGWACTCCAGGTGCGGCCTCACCAGAGCTGAGGAGAGGGGCAGAATCACCTCCCTTGACCTGCTGGCAACACTCCTCCTGATGCAGGCCAGGATCCCATTGGCCTTCTTGGCCACAAGGGCACACTGCTCACTCATGGTTAACTTAGTGTCAACCAGGACTCCCAGGTCCCTCTCCGTGGAGGTGCTTTCCAGCAGGTCAAGCCCTAATCTGTACTGATGCCTGGGGTTATTCCTCCCCAGGTGCAGGACCCTGCACTTGTCCTTATTGAACCTAACAGTGTTTGGAAAGCACTCAGGCAGGACTGAATTCTTATTTTTAATCTTTTTTTTTTTTTTTTTTCATAACACTAATAAGTTCTCACTGCTTCCCTTTTCTTTATCATCATAGATAAATAAATAAAGACAATTTAATTCAAGTACCTTAAAGTGAGAGGACTTCATCTTGCTGACTCCATCAGGTGTCCAATTTGGTACACAACATACAGAAAAATTCATTGGTCCCATTAGGCACAGACTAAACCACTATAGCACGAGATCCAAAGAAAATGTAATTTCTTTTATATCCCAGGCTATATCTTTCAGGAGCAATTCATTTACCAAGGCAGTGGCAGAGTGAGAATTCAAGATGCTTTCTACTTCCATGCCAAATTTGAATTACACTATTGAAACATAAATGAGAATGTCCCTCGTTTCAAACACTTATTAGATGGGTGATGACCTGGGGAACACTGGTCATAATAAACACTCCATCTAGTCAGAGTCTTTACTTCTTTACTTAATACGGAGCAGGCAAGAAGCAGGACAGTTGTCAGATTTTCTCAAAATTATATCAAGCTGCATTTGATGGGTCCCAGACTCAGCTGACAGTATCGACCATGATATATGTTGCCAAATTCTTATATTCTTCAATTAAAAGAGGCTCAAAGTGATTGAAGACTGCTGACTTCGTATTGTGATGGATGACCCACAAATGAGTCTAGGCAGTTCTCATCCAAGACTCTGGATGAAAGTGGGAAGAGAATGGACAATAGATCACATAATCTGTTTTTAAGCTAATATATTTGTTAAATAACTTCAGATTTAGCAAAGGGTATTGTGTGGCCTACCCTAGCAAACGGTGGATGTGGCCTAGTGCTTCAGTGAAGTGCTAGGATAATGTTAAAATGACCAAAAATAATTTCCTTGAACCTACTGTCTAATAAGTGATACAGATGGGAATTGAATGCCTAGACATTACTAGTAAAATTAATTTGGGTTTTGTCTTCAATTTTTCACTTTCATCCTCCTCCTTTCTCATTTTATCAATTCCTCACTTCTTTTTCCCTCAGTTAACATCTTGCAAAGATTTTGGGGACTCAATTTTTCTATGCACAAACCATCTCACTGACTTGAATGCATAAGACCATGTCTGTGTTTTGTTGTTATTCATCACTGATAAAGATCAAGCACTTATTTTCCTTCTCTGATCTTTTGCATCTTTGTTTCTGCTAACCCTTATGCAAACATCTAACAGTCACACCTAGCTTTCATTTGAATTCATATGAAAAATATTAAGAACAGCACCAAACTGGTTCTGTTGTCGCAGGCTTCCAGTGTAAGTCAAGCAGCCACTAGACAAACGATGACAAAGTTGATGTACTGTTCTCTCCTATTTAAGTTACTTGCAAGATATACATCCTATTTTCCTGCTTCTTGCATATCTACTGTCCTCTTTTCCTTTAACATATTAGTTTAGAGATCTAACTGAACTTTACACAACTCTCTCACAAATAGAGTGGCAACCCAGTCTTCCTGAAGAAGTTGGCTGCTTTGCAAAGTCAACAGAAACTGGGAAATACACCTGAAATTGTCCATTTACACCAGGCATCTCCCTCTTTCTATTTTCTGAAGAGTTTTCTCTTTGTGTGCTGAAGGCATACTGCTGTGAAAATCTTCCTGTAAATTTGTGCCTCCAAAAGCAAGCCAAAGAAGAGGTAAAAATCTATTTGTGTTTACTTGAAGCTTTTGATTTTTACAATGATGGTATATAAAGTGCTCTCTGTCAAGAAAAAGTCCAGCCCAGAGAACAGAGATTAAAAACAGCATCCCAAAGACCTCAGTTTGCACTCATGACAGTAAAATTCCCATGCATTGTATGGGGCACCTTACCTTATGTATTTTCCTCTATGCATATTTAACATGGAAAAAAGAGCATTAAATTATCCCAGCATTTGAATGATTTTATTCTAGAAGAACACAAGGAAGAAGGGAACTTCCCTGCTGTTAGTAACTGCATGGTCTAGTTCTGTTCATAACTGAACACAGCCTGAAGTATCTATTGTTATTTATCTATAGACAGTGGTACTCAGAAGAAATTTTCAGTTTTCTATTACCCTTTTGCTGAAACTTCTCAGTATATTTTAAAAAAATGAAAAAAGCAAAATTAAATAAAATTAAATAAAATTAAATAGTTAAGGATGCACATAATTGATATATACACAGACCACATAATTGTCTAAGCCATGAGGCAAGAAGACAAACAGAGATCAGATGCGCCAACAAAACGGCTTTGTGAACTTGTGCATCACGATTAATTTATCTGAGTGTTCTTTCTTTCCTTTTTGCCATTTCCGATAAGAATCACAAACATCCATAAAAATGATAATTTCTATGACAGAGACAATTTAGTCTAAGGGAGCACAGCTGACATGGGGAAGCAAAATTCTTTTTTTTTTTTTTTTTTAAGATTAGACTGGTTACTCTTATAGTGTTTTATCCCTCTATGCTGACAGAAAAATAATTTTGACTAGCAGATACATATTTTTTATAATGTTGCAGTATCACACAGGAACTAGCAATTCTAGGTATTACTGTAAATTAGCTGTTAAATTATTTTAACATAATTTCTTAGTTTCTTTCTTTTCTGTGTGTCTTTTTCAAATCATAACATAAAAGAAACATAGAAGACATATTTCTCAGCTGARAAAGATTCAGTTTCCTTTCAAGGCCACAGAGCTTCACTTGCTAGCACAAATAATCTCACAAATATTTCTAATGTTCAGTGGCTGAAGGGGGGGGAATTTGTATTTTGGGTATAGTGCACCTGCAACAAATCATCAAGTTCAGCAAGCTTATTTTCCTTTCTTCAGAATCAAGGAAATCCACTGAAAATAAATGAACAACCTCTTACAGCAACACACTGTTGTATGACACCTCCCATCAGTGCAAGATGATAGAGCTGTTTTGCACATGGCTTCCTGATTGACATTTGAGTGAGCGCAGCATTAAAAAAAAAAAAAAAGAATCTTTCTTTTTGAAACTCAGGGGTTTCAGTGTTTTGATAAGCTTTGGATGTGTTCACCTTGGAAAGTATCAAGGGAGGAARGTATCTTATTCTGCCTCTAGCCTGTCACTGATGCCAAGGTCCTATCCAGCACTTTGGCATAGAACCCCCATCACTGCCTCCTCCATTGCGAGACTTAGATCCATAATTTTCACTTGGATTCTTAACTCTCAGCGGAAACAGATTCCTTAAGAATCTCTGGGCCTATGAATTCTTGCATTGCCTACAAACTGGACTATCAACTCGAGCAAGATGGCTGGAGTGCCAATCACGTCAACCAAATTGGAAGTCTAGGATTCACTGCAGTTTAGTAGCTACCTAGAGTTATTCCTTAAGGAGTCCTACGTCCACAGAGTTGTGTAAAGACCTGGAATTAGGCAATTTTCCAGTCACTTTCAGTCACAGATTTTCAAATCACTTCAAATTCATAGTATGAAGTTCTCTAGTAAAATTAGATGCCTAAATATGAATCTTCTGACAATAGTGGTCATCTCTGTAGTAGCAGTAGTATAAAGGTGAGATCAAAAAGAGGAAGTCATTCCCATTTTTTTCTGTAATGCTATTCCAAGCTTCCAAGCTTAAATAAATTCCAGTTTCTTACATTACAGTGGGAAGTATTAATTTTAGGTTAGAGACAAAATTGAGGTTTGAACTGAGAGAAAGTCTCTGTTTAACCAGCTCCACACTGCTATCAGAAAAGCTATAGGTCAAACRAGAGAAAACAAGATGGACCAGAGATTTGCAGCCCAGAGACAGAAAATATTTGCCTGAGAGAGAAGAGTTCAGAGTTTTGGTCTCTGCTTTCAGAATTGCTTCTATACTTTTACCTTTAGGAGCCACTGGATGAAATACAGAATTYATATATTAAGCATGTTGCTAAAAATGCCCTTACCACAATCTAGAAACTAAAAATGCCCTTGCCTCAAGCAGTATTACTCTCATATCTGTCTGGCTCACAATCAGCTATAAAACCTTTTTTTAGGCATAATGGAACACAGTAACTAGAGCCTGAAATCTCTAAGCCCCTCATCTGCCTGAAGGCCTGAAGTCAACTTTTCAAGATGGAGCGTGACCTTCATTCTCAGTAGAYCTTCATCATTGCATAACATGTTTACCTGGCAGTGGCAAGTGTTCCCCACCAGACTCACTGGAGAGCAAGTGCACATGAAGATATGCAGTGCACGCTGAAAAGGAAGGGTGCTTGCATTGCCATTCTGCCCATTTTACGGAATACGGCACAAACAGGGCTATCAGCACTAAGATCAGTAAGAACATAACATCTACTGCTGTCACAATTTAAACAGCTATGCGTCAGTCTGTTTTAAATTAGCACACGACAGAAGTTGCAGTAAGTCTAAATAAAGTACAGTGAGTGAAGCTCATGTAAACAGACTGGCCAGTCCTGGCATTAGCGCAGCCACAGGAGCATGGAGCCTCCTGYTTGTAATCATCAGGGTCCACACGCCTTGGGCAGATTTCACAGCTTGCACTGYCCTAGAGGCAATTCAGCTGGCTAGCTTGAGTGTATCTAGCATTTCTTTCTGCATCACACACTAACAGACCAGGAATTCTCCCAGAAGTATTTAACAATCTCACCCTATCAAAAAAGTGCAACTGGAAAACCTTCCCACCAGGTGGCAGGAGGTACCAGACACTGGGGTGGCTTCAAAGGTCAGTGTCACATGCTGTMACAAATGCTCTAGGTGGCCCTGCTCGAGCAGCAGGGTTGGACTAAATGATGTCTAGAGGTTCCTTCCAACCTTMACCATTCTGTGTTTCTGTGATCCTGTGTGCTTTCTAACTTCCACATTTTTGATTCATGGAGGATTTTTATTGTGGTTTTCACAGAATGACAGAATATTCAAGGTTGGAAGGGACCTCTACAGCTCATGTAGTCCAACCTTCCTGCTCAAGCAGGCACACCTACAGCATGTGGCACAGGGCGGCATCCAGGTGGGTTTTGAAGACCTCCAGAGAAGGAGACTCCACAACCTCCCTGGGCAGTTTTATACCATTATTTATAAGTTTGAACTGAAAATGACTATAAGTAGCAGAAAGGGACTTAAACAGATTAAGACCTGGTGATGTCCAACACAATTGGCTTGTGAATAAAGTAGAAAACTATAGTTCAGCAATGGAGCATAGAGTCTGAAGGTCCACTGGTTTAATATATGATAAAAGAAAAAAGCTCCTTTCTTGTATCTAGCGCTTAATTGTGTCCAGTACTTAAGTCTCAGTCAGTGAACAGTCTGGCTACTGTGGGGCAGTAAGAGGCTGACTGTAAGACAGTGGCGATATCATTGATAGCACTTATGAATTAGGAATGGATGTGCTGTGACAGTAATTTTGCATGACCCTGTAAAATGCATGATGGAGAAATTAAGGAAGATTATAAGCTACTGAATTGCAATTGATATGTGGGTAGAGATTTGGGCAATGAAGAAAGGATAATAAGATAAAGATAACTTCAGGCAGCACTCCAGAGTAAGTTGTATGCATGGGAATGATTAAAACTCACAAAACAAAACAAAACAAACAAACAAACAAAAAAAAAAACTAAACTGAAACTCAAACAAATAAACAGCAAATATGGGAGGATAAAGTAACCACAGAATCAAAGACAGGTCTTGGTTTTCCATCACGGAAGGCAAAATGAAGGATGGCAGTCATAGAGCGAGAGGTATTTGAGAGGGATAACTCTATTCATATTATGCCTTCAGGCTTTGAAGCATTTGGTAAAAAGAAGTTATGGTGTAGCCAGGACTTGACAGAGCCAAGACAGACAGATGAATGAGAAACAGAAGGATAGGAAAGTAAGTCAAGGAAGATATAGAAATAGATGTCATCAGAGGAGAAGTGATGGTGTATATAATCCTATATACCCATAGCCAGAAGCCTATAAGATATTTTCATAATATTCTCAGGATATATTATCTGGAGTATTTTCAATAGTTCAGTCAAATGCTAGATCTTAATATTTCACATTTTTTATGAAGGCCTAAATATAACAAAAGTCACAAAATCACGGCATGTAGTAGCCAGCAGAATTCAGATTGCCACATATTTTAGAATCACACGAAAARGGGACCTTGGGCCAACACATTTTTGTTATAGCCATGTTGACTTAACAGACTTACAAACAGGGTGACATTGGTCTTTTTTTCTGATGCAAAAGCTTTTTTGCTTAAAGCAAAAAAGGAGGCAGAAACTGAAGCAGAGAGAATGTGACTTGTCAGAGGTCAGGGAAGAATTTGTGGCATGTACATGATTAAAGTCTGCAATTCTTGGTGTCCTCATCTAAAATCAGTAGATAATACCCTGCTCGGAAATGGCTGAACAAGCTCTATAACAACATGGAAACACTTAGAGATGGCTGATTTGTAGATAGTACAGCACAAGCCTTCAAAAGGCATCTAATCCTGAAGTGTTGCCTTGCGTAAGAACCAGTCATGATAGCTAATCTATACCAATAAACTGAAGAGGGCCAAGGAACAATTCTGGGCACTGGATTTCAACTGTCATATTACAAACTATTAGATTTGCATTGGCCTTGACCTAAGCAAATTGTCCTTCTCCTTAACTTATTTCTGCACATGTTTTGGTATTTACCACACAACTGGGCCAATGGGCAGTTTGGATGCAGCTATTCTCCTTTGGAAACTAAGAAATTTTAATAATGAGAAGACAGCTAACCTCAGTGGCAAAGATTATTCTTGGACAGATCTAGCCAATTAATCTTGCTGTCCAACAGTGACAGAGCATATATCTCTCTGGACTTTTCCTGCAATGGCCATTAGGTCTGAGTTTGTAAAACAAATTTCTGCTTTGCAAAACTTCTGATGGAATCAGGGAATCACTTATATCTCTGCTTACTAGTGTATAATTTAATTTGGAATGACAGCTGTWTATTCACGTACAGCTATGTGTTCCCCAAATAAGCCTTTGGATCATATCCAAGAACAGACTTYGATTTGCTTAGCATTGTTCTCCAGAGATTCTTCAGTTGTCTCCATTATTAGGACTATTATAACAGGAATCCTCTGAAGACCATGGTGCAAGCTTCTCTGACACCACCAAAGTCATGAGCACACCCACTTGTTTCTTTTTTCAAATTGCATTTTGATAAGGCTTGTTTTTCTTCCTGTATAACAAGAATCATGTTTAGGGCATAAAGGCATCTGCAAAATATATTGTTTTCAATGTCTTGAAATGACCCAGCTTCATTTCAGCATGTAATCACCCACAAAAAAACAGTCATATTGTACATTCCTTTAAACTGTCTCTTTGAAAATAAGAGACACCCTGCAAATTTCTCCTTTCTCACCAAAAGAAAAAAAAAAAGAAAATAAAATATTTATTTTAACTGCAAGAGGCTCCTGCAAAGACTTTTGCTTCTGTTTTCTTTTTGCACAACCTTATCTTTCCTGGTATACTTGGTTGCTCCTCTGCAGATCCTGTCACCCAGAGCAGCCATTCTCCACTCTTTGGTCCTATAGGCAGCGCACTCCAAATCTCCATTTATTCTTCAGTTCTTGCTCTCTTGCTCCTCCTCCCTTGTTTATAATTTAAGTGTATGATTGCATTATTTACAGGAAGTCTGTAAAAGTCTTGGGGAGACATTTTCTTGAACAGAATACCTGCACCAAGTAACGTTTATTATAAGCACCTCTCAGATTCCGTATAGGAAATGGAAAGGAGCATAAACATGCAATTTRCTTTGATTTCTTCTCTCCTTACCTTTGTAATCTGAGGGGAAAAAAAAAAGTCCAGCTTTTTCTGACTGCAGGAGAGGAGATCACGCACCTTTGAATATTAACCATGTTCTCACACAGATCTTTTCTGCAGCATTGAGCAAAACAAACTCTGGGTCACCAGATTCATCATCATTGGCATTATAATATTTTTCTGCCTTGGAGCACTGAGCCCAAAGCTCTGAGATGAGTGGCAATACTTCTTAGTTAAGCCTTATTAGTAATAGAAACTATTTTGAGTACCTAAGGATAAGTCTGCTGCAAAATACTGACAAACAGTGAGAATGGTGAGAATAAGAAGGGGAGATATGATGCACTGTGTTTGTGAACTATAAGATTCTGTAAAGTCTATGAAAGCACACTTGCAAACAACAATAAAAAAAATCTTTAAATGCAATATATAAATAAATTAATAGTTTCAAAGAWATACTTGCTGTGGAAAAAAAAAAGTGCTTATAGGAAAACAAACGGGAAAATAAATTTTCAGAAGGCAAACTGAAAGGAAATTATGAGCACGGGAGAATTAAATGARAAAGACAGTATAAATGTTGCTCCAGGTCATTTAGGATAGCAGAGTCTGTGTAAGTATCTCCATGGGGATGAGGCTTCCCTTTGCAGTGAAGGAYAAAACACCATAACTGCCTGAAATCTCGCTAGTTGGTGCAGCACCCCTCATCAGCACCGTAATCCCACAAAAGTTGCCCATTTATTGCATGTCTGCAGGTTTAAATTCTGAAATAAAGTGGAGGGCAATTCTAGGAGCAAGTGGCGGAAAATGTATCACCAAGCATGTAAAAGGCAGGTTCAATATCTGTGAACATTATTTTGTTAATCTGTTAAAGTAATTCTGGCAAATCATCAAGTTAGAACAGGAACAAAGAAAAGCAGATTTTTTTTTCTTCTTCTTCTTAAAAATTCAGTGGTCCTGGCACTGTCATTGCTTCTTGCAAATAAAGGCCCTCCACACCTCGTTTACACTTACTTGTGCAGTGCCTGTGGCAGAGGGAGAAGCTGGCCCTGGAGAATTAGGAAGACAGACTTGCCAAAAATTACCTTTGAGCTGGTGGACAAAGTCAGATTCTGTTGTTTTCTCAAAAATTGCCTAGTRCATCTGAGCCATTCACATTGTAAGTGAGTTACGGTGCAAAAGACCACTTTCAAAATTATGAATTTTGTCATAATTCCTATGCATAAAGTTAATTTGTTTATAAATGAGTTTGCGTGATATATACCATAACTGTGTATGCCATTTCTACATACAGTTATTAATGCAGAATATAAAGAAGTAGCATAGTAAAGATAGTTTCAATAACAAAAAAGTCCCCTTCTTTCAAATTTAGCTATTTCTTGTAAAGAAGACGTATTTCTAATACATCTGATATCATTACTGAAATAAAAAGATTTAATTATTATTTATAATTTCCCAAGGTTTGGTTTTACACTTGAAATATGAATATTCATTGTCTTYTACTTGGTTAATAACAAAAATGTTATAACTATATTCACTCATCACTGTGGCCAGGAAACACAATAAAAGRGAAAATTTAATAAAAGACTAATATTACTTAAAATGATTGCAGATTTGAAYTGCTGATTTGAACATAACCTGTTCTTGATGTACAGAATTAAAAATATCTTGAAAGGTGCTCTTTTTTTTTTTCTTTCTCTCTCAAAAAGAATCAGGTAATAACAATCTTTCTAAAGTAAATATCCCAAAGTGAACTGATGTTAAAAAAAGAGAAAAAGTGATCAATCAATCAAATTTCCTGTTTTGCTCACCTAAAATGAGTGGCTTTGTACCCATCATATATGTAAAAATAAATATATCCTCTCCCAGCCTCAGGAAATAATGATAAAATAAAAATAAAACACATGTACCGGTAGCACAGATCACTTGGCTACTGCAGGACGGTAGAAAAATCCATGGCTAATTAATAACTGTTCTCCTCTGTGATCCTACTACATACTATTGTTTGAGTTAGTTGAAGGTGACTTTAATCTTTGTTTCCTGTTGAAGTCACAGATACCCTGCTGATATATATGGCCCTCTGGTACTGAGTAAAACTGCAAAATATGTTGCTGAAGGTTGATAATTCACATTTTGTTCTGTGTCATTAGTCAAAAGGGTAGGAAGGGGGGAATTTGAGTGCATTCATAAATCCTATAAACTGAAGATTATGCTGGTAACATTTTTATGATGATGATCTAAACTGGGTAGTCATATTCCTGAGCTTCCTTTCCTTAAAGAATCTGTCTTCACTCACAGTGAAACCACCAACAAATAATGAGGTGGAGCAATAGTCCTAATTCCTCAGCCACAAGGCTTACCTCTGAGCACTTGCTCAGATAACCTAATGGCATGTGGTATCCTACGATGCCTCTCTGTGGCTGTCAACACTTCCCAGTTTTGCAGTCTGTGATTTTAGCTCCAGTTAGTCTTGCATGTGCTTGCCATCAGGGCATCTGTCACATTGAAGTCCCATTGATGGCTCCATGGTGACACGACACTAGATTGGTGTTAATCACGAAGCAAAGTCAGCAACTGCGGGAGAAGGAGAGACAACATTAATCACAGGCATATGTGACTTGATGAATACAAATGGATGCAAAACCACTGTTAAATTGTTCTCTGTAAGCTGTCTTCAATCAAAAAATCTTCCTTGGCTCTCTCTCTTGCTTATCTCTCCATTGGTGGCCCTCTAACCATCAGGCAACCCCTCCTTCAAACAGTGCTTTCTATAAGTCTTTTCACCTAGTAGGACTAAGATGGGATCATGTCATGCTCAGTGTTGTATTATTCTTCATAAGCATTTCAATAAAATAAAAGCCAACTCTAATAGAAACCCAGTAGTCGCTGAGAAACACCTGCAACATATCAAAATGAGATAAAACATGAAATCAGCATGCACCTCAAATGTTTAGGAAGATATGCAAATGGCAGAGAAGCTACAATCAGAGCCATTGCAAAATCACAAGCAGCAGGATGAACGGACGGGGTTTGTAATCTAGTCATCACACAATGATTTTCTTCCTGCTGCATAGCTCGTTAATTACAAATCTATCAATTACAATGCTTGAAAAGCCCTGCCTCCCTAGTACTTCTGGAACATTTTTAGAGCCCAAGTGCCACTCATCTCCTAACAAAGAAAAGAATAACAACTTCTCAGACTGGAAGTTTAATACCACTAGCCAGCCCTGCGTTGGCATCCTATCAGGGAAGAAGAGCCTTATCTTTAACAGATTTTGACCTGGATTCAACCCCTTACATTGCCATGAAATTTCTCTCCTGTTTTAGTCTGGTTTCATAATGTCTCTGGGAGAAATCAGAGTCTGTAGAGATTAATGGCAACCTCCCTGCCTTGGTTCCCAGACAGAGAAATGGAGATGGCACCCAAGGGTATTGTATAAAGAAATTCGGGCTAAGTATATACCCTAATTAACAGATGCAGAGCTCCTCTGCAAAGATCGGTGCATTTAGTCATAAGTGAAACAGCTCCTGAATATGTTGCACAGCTCATAAAGTGCTTTGGGATTTGGAAAGTGAAAATTTACATAAATCGATGTATCTTCATTCTATGATAGAGACAAAATTACGTACTTGCATTCAAAGTCTGAAAGTGGAGAAAAAATTGTGCAGGATCATTTCTTAACTCTCTTATTAAAGCAGTGCTCACTTGCTTGTAGCATTACGTTTATGGAAGCATAGCTGCTTGGAAAAAAGAATCACTATTTTATTCCCCTCTGTGAAGAACCACCATCATTGCTTGGGCATCGTCAGATTCAGCAAGCAGATGTGCACTTCCCATGAGCTGAGCTCTGAGGATTGACAAACTATAGTAAACATCTACTCAGCATGTGCATGGGAATCTTTTTGATAGATGGGTGAAGAAAATGGGTAATGTGTATTCAAGAGGGACAGGAAATAGCAATTCTGAAAAGCACTACCGAGACTCTTTGAGTGTTCCTTCAGCAAGTACACAGTTTATAGCAGGATTTCAGTAATGATCCTCTGTCTAATTAGTGTCCGCAGCAAAATAATTTGTTTTATTTCCTGACACTGAGGTCAGGAAGAATTCTTTCTAAGTAAACTGCTTTCTGAGTGGAATTTATATTAAAGAGAAAAAGGAAATACTTTGAGCTCTGTATAAATTACCCAGCATCAGCCACTTTGCATTCAGGGGTTTATTGCTTAATAGTTTTTCCTTTGACTTGCCTTTACCATTATGCCCTAGGATGGACAAATTAGAGTGGTTATTGACTAGGTTGTGGATTTTTTATTCTTTTGCACTCTTAAAATGCTTTGAGTTTGCCAAATCACATCATATTTTGCTGAAATAGTGGTATCAAATTCAGTGTCTCCTGATTCCTCTGTGATGCCCTCCCAAGTCTTCTGCATGTGTGTTTCTGTGTGCATAAATAAAATAGGGAAAAGATCCAAATTTGCAGTTTCTCTTTCACATACATAACACCCTGTCCTCAGATGTTCTCTGCTGTTGACATCTCACTGGCACAATTCTAAGAGGTTTGTTTTCTAGTTTTAAATTTAAGTAGGATTTTCAGTGGAAGATTTCGTGATGCACATAAGGTGACTAAGAAAATGGTGCCTCTTCTCTTAAATAACAAATCAACCAAAGTGAAACAGCCTGAAGCACTCTCATAAAAAAAAAAATGTAGCAAATCAGGAACAGAAGCTGGGAGTTGAAGATTCTATTTCCTCTACTCTAGCTGTAATTAGTAATAGAAGAAATTTCATTTTAAACAAGGTAAGACTGATTCAACATCCTTTGTTTTCTACCATTCCTAGTGTGGGAGAGAGCTAAAATCTTCCCAAGGTTAAAATATGGCATCTGAAGCATTCTCTTTTCTTGTCATCTGGGGCAACTGTACGTTAATCTAATAATTTCTGAAGTCAATGGTAACTCTTTCATGGACTCCAGTGAATGCAAGAGCAGACACTTGCTATCAAAGATAGGATTTATGGCTAACATCTAACATGAATAACTGAATGTCTGCATCCACGAGTCCTTCTCATTGTAAGCCGATTATCATTTTCATCTTATTATTGCAGATATCTAAGAAAGTGTATTGATCCTTCAAGTTTTTCCTAAGTTTGAATCTCACAGTCCATTTCTACAGAGGCAAGGTATCACCCAAAACCRCATGAAAAACATTTCAAAGAAAAATAAATACAAGTATTTCTCACCCTGCATTTCGACAAAAGAAACATTTTTTTTTTCAGTATGTTTTTCACGAATAAGGAAAAAAGAAAGGCTGGACACTGAAAGCACTCTGCCCTGCTACTTGCCTGACCAAGGCATAGAGTAACACAGAGCTGTTGAAGAAGAAAATGGTGATACAGAACTAAGCAATTGGATGTCAGAAGCAACTTTTCTTTATTGCACTTGCTAGCCAGCATACGTGTAATGGTTAAAACAGAATTAAATGTAACCCCAAGCAAATTTTCTGATAAGTAACAGCACTGTATTGTCACCCTAAATCTTGCTAATAGGTCCTTACTAGTTTAAGTTGTCTGAATATTGAATTTGTGACCTATTCATCAGGTAGTAGCTGAAATGAAAAATATCTCTTTTCCCATGACCAAAGTAAACTCTCGTTTAGTTTCTTCTACTCATAATCATTTGGACAACAGCCATAACCAAGAACTTCTCTTCCCTCTGGGGTAAACCAGTTTCCAGTCAGCAAAATATAAAACTGAACTGCTTTGTTCTTTTTATATGTAAATTTGTACTTGGAAAATCATCAACTAATTTAAGGCTGTTTGGATTGACATGGTCTCTGTGCCAAAAGTTACATTTGTATGCTCAGTTGCCTTCCTTATACCTATCCAAAAATTGATACATCTGTATATATACATATATGTGTGTGTACATGTGTGTGTGCATCTGYATTTATCTGGGTGAGTATAACTTCATATACCCATTTCATTCATGCATGAGATACTCTGAAATGGGGATTTTGCTAAAAGCTCTCTAATCTCATCACATCAGTGCTGAAGTACCTGATTGTATATAGCTGTGCTTTCCTTCAGGAATAATCCTTATAATCACCAGTCCCATTAAGTTTAACTTCTTGTTAAATAAAGCTAATGCAAATCTCAATATGTGAAATTTCTGACTTGTATCAGCTACGAGTAGATATGAATTTGACACACAGTCCCTAATTCTGGAAAGAAAACCGTTACAGCCAATCAGACAGCCCTTTGCTTTCGGTAGCATACACTAAAAAGAAACCTTCCCCTTACCACCTCACAGCTGTTTATTCTTCACCTCCATTCACACTCTGTCTCAATCCTTTCTTAAATATTTCTGGGAAATCATTTTTTAAAATCATTTTATGATTGGATGCAGCCCTGTGCCACGTGCTCTAGGTGACCCTGCGTGAGCAGGGAGGTTGGACTCGATGACCTCTGAGGTCCCTTCCAACCTTCGGCATTCTATGATTCTATGATTCTATGATTTATTTATATCAAAATATTGAGAGAAGATTTTCCTCTCTATCTGGAGAGTTTAAAAAATAGGACAAGAAAAACACCTACAGGATTTGGACCTGKACTTGAGTCATTTCCTGTAGGACTAATACCTTCTTGAATAAAAAAAAAAAACGCTTTTTTGAGAGCTCAGAGTAAGTGATCACAGTGCTCCCTAGCTGCCTACCCAAGCTACGGAAATTCTTATTACCAATACGAGAAAATAAAGCACCAGAAGCACATGCATGTAATTTTTTGATTCTTCTCAATTATTATTTTATCCTGACAGTTGGATAGATAGCACTTTTCCAGTGATTTGAAAGACAACGGTGACTGATGAYGAGGTGACTGATTACACTGCAGAGAGTTGTTGAACCTTTTGAGCAAATAACACTGAGAAAAAAAGCTGTGTTGGCTTTCTCATTTAATTTTTTTTTTAATCTCAGTAAAAGAGACCAGATGTGGCATTCTTTGGCAAAATAAAGTTTTAGGATACAAAGCTGAGAAAAATATTCTCAATAAAATGTAAGATCAACTGACCACCAGGTTTCAGATGCAATTACAAACTGCTATCTCAGCCACAGATTTTCAGGAAGTTGACAGATCTTTTTAATTTTATGAAACCCAGGTGATTTCACAAAAATATATGCTGAAAGCACACATCATGCATACAGTTCTACATGGGTTTGACATGAAGCCAGGCAAAACAAAGATTTGATTTATTTTGTTATTTTCAGTTCTAAACCCAAACAAAAGAAGATTAAAACCAYGGAAAATTTTCACATTATACTCCTAAAACTAGAAATGTCTGAGTTGCATAAAAACCGCTCCAYGGGATGATTGATTCAGTGTAATGAAATCAAAAAGTGAGACACAGCTATCAACTGTAAGAGCATCTCTACTCTGTACTGTTCTGAATTAAATGTGTTTTACCAGGTGCCTCACAGTGTCCTGGTTGTCACAAGAAAAGAATGGTGTGATTCCTACTGAAGTAGCTGCTTGGTTGGAATATTCAGCACCAGCAGAAATTGGACTTATTGAATTTGATTTCCTGATGCTGTARACCTGTTGCTATAGACTCACTACATCATTATAAACTCAGGAGAGATCCTGTCAGACAGATGAATCCTATCTGAGATTTTCTAGTACTCTTCCAGGAGTATCAAGAGATATTTCTATTGAATTCCATAAATAGACTGGATGTTCTTTAGATCCAGGATTGCCATCTTTTGCTGCCTCTAACTTCTAGCTTTTAAACACAATGTCTGTCATGGAGAAATATTTTTATGAATGGTGCCTGACCCTTTGTCCTGCCAATTTGAAGTAGGGTTGCCAGGTCCTATTATAATAAAAGACCACCTTGTGAAATCTGCTCTGAATCCAGATGATGATTCCATCCTCCTCTTTTRGGGGACCAGCTATAGGAGTATGTTACAGGAGAGGACGCAGGAAGAACAGAGCTTTTATTATGGTTAAATGGTTATTTGCTTCAGCATTTTGGTGCAGTTCCTGCAACTGTGTAATAATGATTTGTGCATATCTACTATAATCAGAAGTGGCTGGCCCATGGCTTTGGTATATTGCATTTTGCACATTTTAGATAAGTGAGACAGGGGAGGTATTCATCGATTGAGTCCCTGTATTTTAAGTGATACTATATTTACTAGATAACAAATTAGAGATTTGTTAGCAGGCTAAGTAGCTGCCTTCAAATCCTATATTTATTATGTATGACTCTTTTAGAGTCATTAGAAGTTGAAAAGAAATACTCTGTAGGATGTGAAGGGGGAGCTCAGAACTGCTCAGGGACCACAGCGATGTGTCTAAGCAACAGTCACTGTTAATCACGGTTCCTGGGTTACAATCCYGGGACTTGCATATGAATTTCAGAGATATTTGCAAACATTCATATTATTATATGAATGGATAGACTGGGGCACAGAAAGGCTTAATGAAGTTCCCAGCAATTATTTCGACATCAGCACTATTGGAAGAAGCAGAGAACAGAGTAAATCATATTTCCATTCTTATTATTCAGTTGATAGAAATCACATTATATTTGCTGCATGGAATTTCTAGAATTTAGTGTAATGATGTTTTGAAGTCAAGCTGGAGACCATTTTATTTCTTTTCCCRTCCATTTTGACATAATAGTGAGTTTCATTTACTCTCTTGAACCGTTCTCAGCTCATGTTAAACTTGGTGGTACTCAGCCTCTGTGATGGCAGCTAGGTAAAGGGATGCTGTGATACTGCCATAAAAGCAGGATAAGAAAAAAAAAAAAAAACAGAATATTGTGGCTCCAAAGGGACATAGTCAATTAAAAAGTAATTACCAGCACTGGAACTGGACCAGATTGCTGAAGAAAAATCCAGGAAAGAGCACATTTTTTTTTCTCCTTTCTTAATGCAAAAGCAGTTCTAGTTAAACAATAGCTCATGGTGAATAGGAAAAGATTGCAGTTGTGCTTCTTATCGAATTTATTTCCCCTAACCATAAGCCATCAAGTGCATGATTACTGGATCATTTTGTTTTTCTGAGGCCAGCTTATCTGATGTGATTATCACCTGAGAGTTTTGCATGGACAAACAGATTTCATTAACATTCAGTTAGTCCTTCTCATCACTGAATTTACTGCAATTTCATCACTGAAGTTATCAAAATTAGACACCAGATGTAATAGGACTTTAGGGTATCTGTAGCTTATGAGGAAGAGGAAATATAAATGAAATGAGAAAAACGTGAGAAAATCCTCTGACATAGACTGATTCTGAAACTGTGATCAATTATAGTAAATCCCAGTGATTCTTCTGACCATGGATGTACTTCAGACTAGACCCTTTTCCTGATCAAATTCCATTGAACTAGTCAGTAAGAGCCAAGATACAGCAGTTGACTATAACATGATGTTTGACCTTTAGCAATCAAGCTCTAACATGTCTGATGGCACTACTGCAGAAGTCAAGTAGGTATAGCACTCCACATAGAAATGGCTGGAATAGCACATGTGCTTATGATTAATCAGAGCTGAGCTCAAGTGCCCAATCAACCAACAACCAGATTTCATCCACTGTCATTAGCAGATGGGAGTGAACAAAGCATAGTAGAGCTTAACCTGAAACATAACCTTTGAATTATTTTGAATGCCAACCAATAATTACCAAAGTTAAGGGGGTCAATTGATTGTTCACAGAGTGAGTTAAAACACTACTGTCCCAGGAAAATGTCCATATAACTTCTGGAAATATGTCCATTTCACTTCTGGAGTGAAATATCTATATGCACACACTGTATATATGATTGTGTCCATTAAATGGTCTTTATTGTCTATGTCGTAGAGGGAAGCAGTCACAGCAGAGAATATACTCCTGTTGAGATCCTGAATTCTCYGTTGTTCAGTCAAATAAACACTGAAATGGTATGGTCCCTCTAAATACACAATTTTATGTCCAGTTTACAGACAAGATCTTGAAAATGTTGAAACTAGCCAAAATTCTAAAACATAAGCCAGAAGAGGAGGAGAATGATGTATGGTCAGTGTATATGAGGAGAATCATAGCAGGTGATTTTAACTGGTCTATTTCAAATAAAATATTTACCTAGAGAACACCAAGTAGCAAGAAGAGATAAATATTTTTGCAGTTTCCTTCTTCACCTCAGTATGGGGCTAAAACTGTGCTCTGTTGCTTACCTTAAGAAGATTTTAAATTGAGATATGAAAAGCTTTTTTGGGTTTTGTTTTCAGCCTATTTATTTCCCCTTTTTTATATGACTTCTGTGATTAAGACTGCTGTCCTGCAGCTGACTTTGCTCTGATATCCCAGCTTGAAGAAGGCAGCTGAAAGATATGGCCATATGAGTGGTCATATCCATACTCTTCAGTTTGATAAMGGGTATGCCCAATCATGGGAACTGTGAGTGCTGTCCATGCAGAAACAGGAAACTAAGGGACATGATGGTAGGAAAAAAAAAGCAGGGGAATAGGCCTGGCTGTTATCTGACCTGTTAGGGTCGGGATCTATATAGCTGTAGTGTCTTGCAGTTAATAAACCAAGAAGTTAAGAGTGACAAAGCAAACTTCACAGAAGAAAACAGATGCATTTCATATCTAAAAGTTAAAAAAGAAAACTCAATTAAAAAACTTCATTGCATGGCCATATAAAATTGGTTGTATGAAGTTAGATGAAAGGTCCCTCTATCCAGGCCTCCTGTCTCTGGAAGTGACCTGGAGCAGGTGCCTGGGGAAGGGCGTAAGAAGAGAGCAAGAATGCACTGATACTCTTTCTGGGACACTCTGCCMAGCCCCAGCTCTTCATGGGAGATTTTATTTCCCTCTGGATGATTTTGTCAGATCTGGAAACTAAAATTGCCAATTCAAGTGTAAAATGGGGATTGTAAGGTTAAAGGCAAATCTACCTGTGGAATCTCTATAGAAGCCTCTGCAATTCTGCTGTTCCAGTAAAAGCAATCAAATAGAACTCACAGTTTCTATTGAAATCAATTTGATTTATGCATGAGTGTTTCAGAGCAAGATATGCCCCTGTGAAATTTTCTCATCAATATATAAAAGCAAGTGCCTTCCTAGAAAAACAACTTTATTTACATCTCTGGGATACTGGTATAGTCATTTTTTGGTTTAATCTTTTCCAGGACACTGTTATATTAAAAAACCTATTCAGTAGCATCTATAGGAGTAATAATATCTATCATCAAAAAGCAATTTATTTTCAATAGAGGTGATAGCATTTTCTTATGTACCAATATTACTTTTAATTCTAGATAACAATGATTTTTTTAAATAAAATTTTAATGGTAGAATTAYTTCACCAATCAATGAAATAGACTTTTGGGGGTGAAATGCAACAGCTGTTTAACATCACAAGGCAATATCGTTGAATAATTTAGATCAAAAATTGGAGAAGAAAGGAATATTTAGGAATATTTATTCAGTTAAAACTCCAAATGGAATTTAGGAAGACATTGTCATTCCAAGCAGTGCTACAATTTAAATAAAAAAACAAACAAACAAACAAACAAACAAAAAAAACCCTTAGTCATTTCTGCAATATTTCTGCTCTCTTATGAAGTCCTATAGAATACAGGATTGCAATAAAATATTGTCCATTACACAATAAATCACTCTGAGTGACCCCTTATAAGACTCGAAAATACTCTTCCCTTTTCCCTCTTCCTTATGTTGTCTTAAGAGTGCTATAAGATTATGCTGGAAGACACAAGGATATAAGAATACTGCTTCAGGTTATAAGTTATTTTAACTTTTTTCCTTTTCCTTTTCCTTTTCCTTTTCCTTTTCCTTTTCCTTTTCCTTTTCCTTTTCCTTTTCCTTTTCCTTCAGCAGTGACCAATATTGGTTATTTTTGTTGTTAATACTAAAAATTAATAAAAAGTAGTGCAAAAATGTCATATGTGCAATTATGGAACAAGCTATTGTGAAAGCTTTCTCCTAATCCCTAGCAGTTCGCTATTGACTTTTATTTAGTATGTAACCATTTTATAGGTTAGACTTCTTTAATGTGTCTGCGAACATTATGCCTGTGAACAGTATAAAATCACTGGAATGACAGATGTTTGTAGCCAGTGAGCGTGTTCTGTATAGTCTTTACTACTATAGATTCTGTAGGTATGTACAACATGGGCTGATGGGAACTTCAGTAAGCAATTTTCTTGTATGTATCATGGATGCTAGTGGAGCATGCTGTAGCTTGGTATGCCTAAAAAGAACTTTGACTCTGTCTGAAATTCAAATGCAAACATGCCCTGGAAAATCTGATGATACATTAGGTCATCAATTAGTGAAACCAGTTTTAGAGCACTAAGAGCTTCAGCTTACCCAACCTGTGTTGCTCTGACAGGAAATTGCATCTCTCTAATCTCAGAACTTCCAGTAACCAAGCCTATCTCTTTAAAGTTATTTAAGCATAAGTCTTAAAAGCCTTGAGGCATGGGAAGTTGTATATTATGGATTTTTAGAAGACATGGCAGTAGCAATGGAGCTTTAAATCACAGAGAAAAAAAAAAGTACTTTTTTGAAAAATGATATAATTTTTTGTTAAGTGTCCAAAATAATTCCACAGAAATTTTGAAGAGGGGAAAGTGAATAAGAGYGGGAAGGAGAAGAGAAGTGCAAAGGAGAAAGAGAAGGAAGAGAAGGATGAAGTTTGTTCTCTGAAAAGATGAGCAGAAAATGAAAATGTAAGCTAATTGTTTGGAAGAAACGAGACAAAGATGAATTGTGGTATTCTGAAATCCTAACCTTCAAAACTGGTCTACACATGGATGCACTTGAGATTTGTGTGTGCAGTGCAGTGCTGAACTTTATTAGAAGGATTTGGTTCAAGATTTTCTGAATTCCTTAGCTGATCAGGTATATTCCATAGCCCACAAAGTCTTTCAAAATGCCCATATATATCTGTGTGTAGGTGTGGAAATGAGTTGTTAATGTGGATGAGTCTATAAAAGAGGGCCCTGCTTAGGATCATGCTAAACTGCCAGTTGATGAAATCAAGGTGGTGTCACAGTCCAATGGCCCTGGCATATAGGAGTCTTGGTCCTGCAGATGAGACGTTCAATCTATTTGGGATGCTGAGCAAGCAGGAAAAAGAGCTGTTGCAGGAGGTGAGCAGCCTGTATAACATCAAGGATGATAAAAAAAGAAAATGAGAGCTTCTTTGCAAATGTCTTGGAGAGATGGGAACCAAACTTCATATGGTATGGAAGGTGGGACAGCTACAGATATGTCTAAGTTAATGATGGTTGGACACYGTCACAGTAGAGAAGGCTGGAAGCTTATGACTTCGACTAACAGGAAGGATTGTTCTCTCTTGCTGCAGACATCAGATATGCACTTACAGATGTGGTTTTCTGCATTTAGAGTTAACAACCAGAGGGGTCCTGGTAGACAAGTTGAACATGAGTGATAGTGCTTGTTGGTTAAGAAGATCAGCAATATACTGGGCCGTATTAGCAGATGTTGTCATCAAGTCAAATACGCAGCACTGTGTCCAGTTTAGGGTTTACCAGTACAAGAAAGATAGGGAYATCATAATGGAATGACTCCAGTAGAGGCAACAAATAAGATTTAGAGGAATGGAGCACATGATATAAAAAGGAGATATCAAGAGAAGGTGGATTTGTTCAGCCTTAAAAGAAGGCAAAGGGGAAATCTGATGTCTGGAAGTACTCGATGAGAAGATGTAGAGGAGACAGAATCTCCTCAGAGATGTAAAGCAATAGGATGAGAGAMAAACTGCAACATAGGAAATTCTGGTGAAGTATAAAGAAAATAAAATTCACCATGAGGATAGTGAAATACTGAAACTAGACTCAGAAAGGTTGTCACATCTCTAACCTTGAAGATATTTAAAACATAGTGCGATCTGAGAAAGATGACCTAACTTCCAAGCTAGTTGTGCTTTGAGCAAAAGGTTGAGCAAGATAAGGCCCCTTCTAAGATAAACTATCACATAATACCATCAAACCTAAACTAAACCTATATAGAAGTAGGGAAAATTATAGAAACAATCCAAATATTAAGTCTGCAGACAATGTCTGAAAACACGTACTGTCCTGAATAATAGAAAAGAAATAATTCAAAAGGTAACTTTGGCTTGTTTCCCCAAACTCACCATGTTGACATCCTTCTAATATCTATGAAAATGTACTTCATAAAAAAAGATGCTTTGTATTCTGTGTAAAAGATAAATACTTTGTAATAGGACACTGACATTACATAAATAAACCTGTTAAAGATGAGATTGAAGAGCTCATCTCACAGGCTTTTTATTGGTGTCTATCACAAGACTGGATGATGTCTGACAACGCTTAAAAACTACTAGAAATGACTGAGTTAATTTTGCAAGAAAAATAATTGCCTTAGTTCAGAGTGAAGCCTACAAAGGCAGTATGGCCTTTGTAAGACCTACAAAGCCTACAATGGCAGTAGTRTAAACACAGGTGAGAAGCTTTACTACTAAGAGATGGAAGAATTTTGGAAATGCAGAGATGAGAAGAGCATGTGGAACCTCAAATGCTGGGGATCAGACCAAGCAAAGTAGGATGTATTGGAAAATGGAATAAACCAAAATGGATTCTGCCATTTTGCAAAAGCTTCAAGCGCCGTTGTTGCATGTTGCAGGGGACAACACAATCTCTTCATAAGGAGGCAGACAGAGTTGCAAAGCAAGATGAATTGACTACCAGCCTGAAAGCAAATGGGACATTCATAACTTTTAAGATAGATGTGAATGCAGAAACCTTTGTGTTAATGTAAACACTCTGCAAACTTCAATAGCAGAGCTGCAGATTTAAAAAGATAAATAAGTCAAATGTTGATTTTACAGTAGAAAGCTTGTATTCTCTAAAGGCATATGTGTCTTAACCTTAATGTACATGAAAACAGGAAAGATGCAATCTGTAGTGGTACTAAGGTACAGAAAAAAACATTTTGGGTTAAAAGTGCATCTTACTGATGTTCTCAATAAAAATATCTTTGTCAAACATGAGAATTGAAAGAAGTTTTTAGATGTATATCCCTTGGAATAGGTAAGCCAGTAGCATGATAAATGTAGATGAAAAAAGCCTATTCTTTCACACCTTATAAAAAGTAAGAATTAAAAGTGAAAGTGCACAGATTGTTTGCACTAAGAATTACAAAGCAGTGATTAAAAGCAATGTTGTTGTAGAGGAAAGAATATTAGGRTCCATCTAGCACCCCGAAGAAATAAACAAATATATTAAAAATATATWTTTTTCCCCATTTAACATGTTATGATTCACAGGGCTCTTGGCAGACTCTTTGAGACTATGTCAAAGAGCAAATTCAACATAATTTATTTGAGATACATGCTTTTGCCAAGACACTGTTCGCGTTTTATGAGGCACTCAGGATATTTTTTTTTTATAAAATGTGATCCTCTGAGAGATTTTATTGGTGGAAGCATCATTAAGGGCTTCAATGTACTTTGGTCATGGGTCGGATAAATAACAGAAAACATAAACAATAAAAATACAAATACTATACTCAAAAAATGTTGCAGCAAGGTATACTGAGTAGGTCATCATAGGTTTGAGGCCACCAGTCATATAGATAAGGAGAGAATTCACAGAGTCCTTGGAATGGTTAACATCAGAATAGACAGTTAAGCTAGTCTGAAAGCTTTTGAGTAACAGATTAGCATGAATATGTATTTGTTGGCATTAGATACCATTTTAGAGGTTGAAACCCTGAAAACTAAAGCTACAAAAACCATCAAGTGCTGAGCCCATAAAAAACTACAGTTACCTCCAAAGACACTTTTGTCAAGGTGTGATCATTAGCATGTAATTTCCATTACAGGCAGTCACAAGCCTACATATCAATGTAAACAAATAACAAGCAGCTATTTGACCTTGCTTTATGAGAGCTAAGATACTCTCAAGGCTTGCTGACCAGGGTAAACGCATAGGTGACGCTATCATAAAGAATCTACAGAGTAGGATAAATTTGGTTATGCTGAACAGGTTAAAAAAAAAAAAAAAAAAAAAAAAAAAAAAAAAAAAAAAANGGTCATGGGTCGGATAAATAACAGAAAACATAAACAATAAAAATACAAATACTATACTCAAAAAATGTTGCAGCAAGGTATACTGAGTAGGTCATCATAGGTTTGAGGCCACCAGTCATATAGATAAGGAGAGAATTCACAGAGTCCTTGGAATGGTTAACATCAGAATAGACAGTTAAGCTAGTCTGAAAGCTTTTGAGTAACAGATTAGCATGAATATGTATTTGTTGGCATTAGATACCTTAGAGGTATCATCTTAGAGGTTGAAACCCTGAAAACTAAAGCTACAAAAACCATCAAGTGCTGAGCCCATAAAAAACTACAGTTACCTCCAAAGACACTTTTGTCAAGGTGTGATCATTAGCATGTAATTTCCATTACAGGCAGTCACAAGCCTACATATCAATGTAAACAAATAACAAGCAGCTATTTGACCTTGCTTTATGAGAGCTAAGATACTCTCAAGGCTTGCTGACCAGGGTAAACGCATAGGTGACGCTATCATAAAAAATCAAAAGAGTAAAATAAATTTGGTAATGCTGAACAGGTTAAAAAAAAAAAAAAAAAAAAAAAAAAAAAGAGAGAAAGTTCTGTTTGTTCCTTATTAGCAGCCCCAAGATCACTGAACCCAGAAGACTATGGCAGAGGACAGTAAGTCCAGTTCCGATGGCGATGAAGTTCTTCTCAGAGTAATACCTACATTAAAGATGCAAGTTAGGGACTACTGCCCATGTGCAGTGCCAACATGGGATTTTGTAACATGGGAAAGGCATGTCCTCTTCTACTCAGCTTGTAAATACTATATTACAAGATGAAAGTTGTTGGAGAGTTATATTAGCTATATGCATCATTCACTGCAAGTTTAGATAAACATAGAGAAACTCTTTTCTGAACTTAGTTTCTTTGATGAGATGCTGTAGGAAGAAGAAACCATTTTGTGGTTTTCTAGCTAAAATACCAGACTAATGAAGCCAGCCTGAGCTTATCTTGAGCACAGCTCCTAACACCTCCTTGTTTCATGGAGTCAAATTTTCTCTGGATAGAGGCAGCTGGGTGGAAATGTTGGGTGGCAGGAGCAATGTACTGTCCACTGGCTCAGCCATGGTAGTCTTCCTTGTACGTGGGCTTTGTAGCCTGGGGCACACAGCCCTGGGAAACTTGTGAGCTGACAGTTCTTGTTTCTCTCATGCAAGATATCAAGACAGCTTTAGTACTGTGAGTATCTGCTCAGAAGTGTTCACATAGGTGAGCATATCCTAACACAAGCAGAGGAGAAAAGTCAATCAGAGAGCCTGACAGCAGTCCCTGCATCTGCACTGCTCATCTCTGATATCTCTTGACCCATCCATAGCATCCATTGGGGCAAGAACCAACAAATGTGGCCCAATTGGTGACTGCAGGATTGTTGTAAGTGTGTTAAGCTGGTCACTCAAAATAACAGTTTTATGAACCTGTGCTCCACAAAGCACAACCGTCTTTTCCAATTAGGCCACAGAGATTGTCTTTCTCTAATACTCAGATTCATTTTTTGGCCACATAGCTTGTCCTTTAGTGAGCTCAGTCCATCCCTTTTTAATCAGATAAAACTTAGATGTTGGATCCAATGGAAAATCAAATTTACTTCACCTATCATATTATCTTAATAATAAGCTAACCATCCACTTTCCCTAAGGACTGATGAGACAAAGAAGAGTATTTGAGTCAATAAGCATTGAAAAGTCTCTAGACATCAGACTCAGGACACAAAATCACAAACCACAAGGAATCTGACATATTCCGTGGGTACAGAACAAAGAGTTAAGGATTGATGCTTCCATATTGCCCCTGGAGCAACTAATTTCCTTGGATTTTGATGTAAAGATTACAAGGATAACAAGGAAACAGTAAACTACATTTCTCAACGTCAATTTGTGTAATCCTACAAACTGGCATACTTGGAGTTTGCTTATCCCCACACTTGCAGGACAGATAGGATCGTGTAGAAAACATACAATTAAAATAGA
Organism: Nothoprocta perdicaria; assembly: GCF_003342845.1. NCBI lineage: Eukaryota > Metazoa > Chordata > Aves > Tinamiformes > Tinamidae > Nothoprocta > Nothoprocta perdicaria. Next base: position 203,834 of record NW_020454605.1, read on the forward strand.
AAAAAAAAAAAAAATTGTCCCTCACATTGTGGCTATATCAATTCCCTTTCCCATTTGCACATGTGCAGCAAGAAGTTTATGTATAGAGATTATAATTGGATTTATTTCCCCCTGAATCAGAATTCACAAAAAACATTGTGCCGCTACAYAGAGATAGTAGCAGATGGATTAACTTTTACATAGCCATAAAGAACATAATTATTGATTCATTTTCTGCATATGATCCTTYCTTATCCTTATCCTCTCCATCATCTTTAAGAGGTCATGGAGAGCAAGGGAGGTGCCAGAGAACTGGAAGAAAGCCAATATCAATCTTCAAAARGGGCAAGAGGAAGGAGCCAGGAAGTTACAGACTGGTCAGCCTCACCTCCATCCCTGAAAAGGTGATGGAGCAGCTCATCCTAGTCATCATCTCTAGGTCTGTGAAGTAAAAGAAGATGATCAAGAGTAGTCTGCATGGATTCCCCAAGGGGAAGTCATGTTTGACCAACCTGATAGCCTTCGACAATGGGATAGCTGGCTGGATGGATGATGAGAAAGCCATAGATGTTGTCTACCTTAACTTCAGCAAGGCTTACAACATAATCCCCCATGACATCCTTGTAGGAAAGCTCCAGAATTGTGAAAGATGGACAGTGAGGTACCTTGAGAACTGGCTGGAYRGCAGAGCTCAGAGGGTGGTGATAAATGGGGCCAAGTCCAGTTGGAGGCCTGTGGCCAGTGGTGTCCCCCAGGGGTCAGTACTGGGCCCAGTGCTGTTCAACTTGTTCATCAGTGCCCTAGACAAGGGCACAGAGGGCACCCTGAGCACCAAGCTGGGTGGAGYGGCCGACACTCCGGAGGGCTGTGCTGCCATCCAGAGGGACCTGGACAGGCTGGAGAGTTGGGCAGAGAGAAGCCTCATGAGATTCAACRAGGACAAATGCAGGGTCCTGCACCTGGGGAGGAATAACCCCAGGCACCAGGACAGATTAGAGGTTGACCTGCTGGAGAGCAGCTCCGCAGAGAGGGACCTGGGAGTCSTGGTTGACACCAAGTTAACCATGAGTSAGCAGTGTGCCCTCGTGTCCAATAAGGCCAAAGGGATCCTGGCCTGCATCAGGAGGATGTTGCCAAGAGGTCAAAGGATTCCCTAATCCTGCCCCTCTGCTCAGCTCTGGTGAGGCCGCATCTGGAACACTGGGTGCAGCTCTGGGCTCCCCAGGACAAGAGGGACGTGGAGCTTCTAGAGAGAATCCGCTGTAGAGTAATAAAGATAATTAAGGGACTGGAGCACCRCTCATATGAAGAAAGATTAAGTGAGCTGGGCCTGTTTATTCTGGAGCCAAGAAGACTGAGAGATCTGACTAATAGGTATAAGTACCTGAAGGGAGAATGTAGGGAGGATGGGGCCAAACTCTTCTCAGTGGTGGCCAGTGACAGGACAAAGGGTAATGAGTATGAATGAAAACACAGGAAATTCCACGTGCATATGAAGAAGAACTTTTTTACTGAGGGTGAGCATGCCAGAGCCCTGGAACAGGCTGCCCAGGCAGGTTGTGGAKTCTCCTTCTCTGGAGATCTTCCAAATTCGCCTGGCTGCCACCCTGTGCCCCTTGGTCTAAGTGACCCCAGGAATAACTAGGAATAACCCGAGGCATCAGTACAGATTAGGGGTCGAMCTSCTGGAAAGCACCTCCACGGAGAGGGACCTGGAAGTCCTGGCTGACACTAAGTTAACCATGAGGCAGCAGTGTGCCCTCGTGGCCAAGAAGGCCAATGGGATCCTGGCTGCATGAGGAGGGGTGTTGCCAGCAGGTCAAGGGAGGTGATTCTGCCCCTCTACTCAGCTCTGGTGAGGCCGCACCTGGAGTATTGGGGGCAGTTCTGGGCTCCCCAGTATTGGAGGGATGTGGAGCTCCTAGAGAGGGTCCAGCRAAGAGCTGGAAAAGAGATAACTAAGGGACTGGGACATCTCTCGTATGAGGAGAGACTGCRTGAGTTGGGCCTGTTCAGCTTGGAGAAGAGAAGKYTGAGAGGGGATCTTATTAACATGTATTAACATGTTAACATGAAGGGAGATTGTAGGGAGGAGGGGGCCAAGCTTTTCTCACTGGTGGCCAGTGATAGGACAAGGGGTAATGGGTGCAAGCTGAAACACAGGAGGTTCCATCTCCAGGTGAGGAGGAACTTCTTTACTGTGAGGGTGACAGAGCCATGGAAGAGGCTGCCCAGGGGGATTGTGGAGTCTCCTTSTCTGGAGGTCTTCAAAACCTACCTGGACGCCACCCTGTGCCACATGCTCTAGGTGTGCCTGCTGGAGCAGGAAGCTTGGACTAGATTATCTCTAGAGGTTCATTCCAACCTTTGAAATTCTGTGTTTCTGTGATTCTGTGACCCTGCTTGAGCAGAMGGTKTGGACTAGATGATCTCTAGAGGTCCATTCCATCCTCAACTATCCTCCCACCTTCTTCTCACCAGGTGCGATCTTCTCCCACCACTGCTAATCCTCACACTCTCCTKTATGAGCCCTTCACTTTTTGCAATATCTGAAATGAGACTCAGTTTTAATAAGGATCTTCTTTTACAATTAAGCGCATGGTGTGCTTTTACAGTGCTTTGTCGATGAAAATAAATTTCAGTGTATAAAATGTTTGKATAAAATCCACATTCACTGGAGCTAGTAACATAAGCAGGTAACATAGCATGATACTTAGCACAGAATAAAAAAGGCATCTGAAAATCACATCTGACATCCAGCCTGAGATGTCTTAAACAGTGTTCAACTTTCAAAAGGCCATGGAAGGCTTTTCAGTTTTGGGACTTTGTAAGTTTATTAACTTGGACACTCAAAATAATTTTTCTTTTTTATTTTTTAACAATTTGGACAGAGTTTTATATTCTGTGTCCAACTTATTGCAGCTGCAGTAAAAGAAGTCTAACATGTTGGCTTGTCTGAATAGAGCTTGGTTATATAAAGACATGAATATTGTGCTCACAAAGATTTCTTGATTACATGAAATATACAGTGGCCAAAGAACAAAATGTTTAAATACTAGGTACCACAAAATGACTCAAATACTATGATGAATATACTAGAGCTTTTGTGCTCAGAGAAGGAGTAATGTTGAGCCTGTTCTGTTTTAAGAGCTGTGATGGATTGACTGAAGTATTTAGACCAGGATGAAAAACACTTTGAAAAAGCTTCCCAATAGGTTTGGTGTTACTGGACCAGTCAAGATGAGAGGAGATAGCTTTAGACTATTACTAATTCTACTTTCAAAAGCTGTGGAAATTTTGATGTTGATCTTAATGGAATGGTATGCAATATTACTGTGTGATAAAGAATGGATATGAACTACTTTTGAAACGGTATTATTTTACAGGAGTACTGAACAAACAAGACATCTGTAACAAGGGTTTAAAACCAGCTTTTATTGTTTAAGAATAGCAAGGAATATGCTTCCTTATGCTTTCTTATGCTTAAGTAGGAGCTCTTCACTAACAGTGCATTTCTCCTTCCTGCTTGAATGTTTAAGGAGGCAAAACAAGACCTGGTAAAATTAAAATCACATCTGAAATCTCCAATTCAAAGTTTTAAGTGAGATGCAATAGTGCACCAGCCTTTTGCTACCTTTCTGTACTGGACATAGCTTTCCACTATTTTGCAAATGAAGGATTTTGATCCATCTCCGACATACACAAAAATAAAATAAAATAAAATAAAATAAAATAAAATAAAATAAAATAAAATAAAATAAAATAAAATAAAATAAAATAAAATAAAATATTATGAGTTTACAAGAAATAGAAATCCACTAAGATAAATTCAGTATCACATAGGAAATATATTGTATCTATACTTTGTGCAGAACTTAATATTCAGCACTGGGTTGCACACTGGTGGAATTTACTGGCCTGCTATTTCTGTGCTTCCAAGTGAGGAGCTAGACAAATCTCAGTGTGTATTCACATTTCGTACATAGACATTTCCCTTGCAGGCATCCAGAGTCAAACTTGGCTCCAGTTTAGCACGTTCCTTCTTGAATGACATTCGCGCTGGGGGCTTGATTCAGCTGCTTGTGCAGGCATCTCACACCCTCTGTGATGCCCTGGGGTATCTCCTACGGCTTCCATCTGCTCCTCCAGCAGGATACTTCCTGTGTCATGTCTGCCAAATACACACATCTTGAATATCCCAGGCCATCTGAAATGCACAAGACAACTGTCCTTGGGCAACTGAATTCAAGTCACTGCCTTCACTGGCTACCATGAGCTTGGACAGCCAATKMAAAAAAAAAAGACACATATATTTAGGAGTCCTAGTCTGTTACTAAACTGTGTTCCTCATGGTGGGTGAGATGAATTCCTTCCTATCTCCAAAGTCTTACTTGTAACTCTTCTTGTCTGAATTCAGCCATTATAAATATAAGTCAAAACACTGTGGCAAGTCATCAGAGAATAATTGGTGTCTGCCAGATGTTCCTTTCTGCTCCTCAGCTAACTGTGGCCATTTCAGGCTGATTCCTGAATGCAAAGGACCAGCAAATAGGGAGACAGAGGCTGATATTAAGTAAAAATTACCTAGACTTTTTAGTAAACATTTAATTTCCCATTATGATTGCTAGTTTTCAGCTACCAGATTAAAATAGATATTGTTGAGTTTCCTCAGTGTTCAAAAATCTTTTGACAACTTGTAATGTGGCTAGTAAATGTGCTTTACTAGCACAGAAAGAGAGCACTAGAGAATTAGATGGGGTTGTTCCAGGGTAGATGCACATGAGAAGAGACATGGTTTCACCTTACAAAGTGTTTAGTCTCAGGGAAAGCTTAACATGTTTCCCATGCACATACTTGAGAAGCATGTCATCTTCTCATCTGTAGCAGAGCCCACATTGGACCCACATTTTGTATGAATGGGAGCCCACCATACTTCTTATTTAATGGGGGGAAAAACAAGAAGGAAATAAACAAACAAACAAAAACATTTTTAATTTTTTTAACAAGTTGTTTTCAAGTAGCTGGGCCAGTTATCCATCCCAAACTATAGCACAGTGGGAACTGGTTTATGGGAGGGAAGTACGGTGCTCTGGTATACAAACATGGAGACATAATAGACCTGTGATGGAACAGGGATATCTTTTTCTGGTAGTGAGCATTTTGTAGCATGAATTCATGACTTAATATTGAAAGCACCTTGTTGTCTGGGCAAAAGAAAAGTTTAAGAAGTTTGTGTATGCTTACAGTCCCTTCCCCTTCACCAACTCTTAYCCCTACCCCTTCCTGGCCTCCACTTCTGCTGGTACAGCTGGATCAGCAAAGCACCATAAGTTACATTCCTTGCATGGCCCAGGTTAAAAATAATCTTCATAAACTCAAAACGTTGTACTGAACAAGCTTACAATCCTTCACATTAATAAAAGAATGTCTAAACATCATCAAAATATTTCTTCCTTTGGCCCTACAGTCTCTAGCAAGAAAGTCAGAAGTATAAAGAAAGCAAGGAAATAAAAGAATAGCTCATGGAGCAACTCTATGCAATACAACCCATGAAAAAAACTCTCAGTCTTCAGCTCAAGGACCTCTTGCTTGAATAATACAGTGTTAATTTCCTCCAATAGTATTTTATTTTTTAGAATAGATGAGGGGGTGGTAAAAGGAATGGTAAAACATAGCTTACAAGTGTAAGCAGGGCCATGAGAGAAAGGAAGGCAACAAGAATATCAGTTGCTGTACCAAAGTTAAAGCATAAGTCATGGAATTACAGAGAAAGACACTTCTGAAGGTAATTTCTTTTTAAGGTCACGGGTCAAAGAAGAAGCCAGAGCAATCTGAATGTTATTAAATCTTCTGTACTGCAAGCAATCTTCTAAATATGTATAAATACTTCCCCAGACTGGGTGCATCCTGAGTGTATTATCATTCATTACCTGCCCATTGGGGACCATCTCAGAGAAAAGAACAAGAACAGTAATAGGACTTCATGACCATGATACCAAGAGAACAGTACAAACCTTGCAGAAAGTGAAAAAAAAAAATTAGCTCTTCAATCTCAGGAAAGCCAGGAAGTAAAAGTGGATTCCTGAGAAAGGATTCCTGAAGACACAAAAGTTGTTCAAAACTTTAAGGAAATCACTTATGTTATTGTTGTCATTTTTAAAAAGTATGAGGAAAAAAAGAAGTTATATTCAAATGAGTAAAAATTTTATGAATTTAAGCTGGTAGCTATGCTTTCTTAAAAGCAAAACTATCCAAGGCCAAGGTTTTCTCTCTTTGGTTGTCCTCTGTGCATTCTTCCACATACTTCCTCCCCAAAGAGAGGAGAAAAAATAAAATGACTGAGGGAAATAACTCTTTCAGCCCTGAAAATTAAGGACTATTTTAGAATTTCTTTCCTTTGAAGAAAAACACTAAGTCCATTAAAAAACAAAAAGTCAGTATGATTTATCAAAAGCTTTCAGGCAACTCTAGCAGTCACCATCTATGGAGAAAGGTAACTGGTAAATTCTYTTCTGAGAGTTAATACTTAGTATGTTCCCATTTGCACCATTGCACCAGGCTGAATGTAAAATTAACCCTCTCTTCCTTTGTGCCACAAGAATAATATGCTCAGCATATTCCAAGGGAGAGTCCAGGTCTGCTGGTCTGCTGTCACTCCAAAGACTGAGTTCGATGATTGGTATCTTAAACTTATTTCGTATTGAAATGAATAAATTTGCACTGCATGCAAGTAAAATTGAAAAGGAATAAAAATAAAATTACAAAAATAAGTAACAGAAACCACTGAAAACTGCATTGGTAGGAACAAGCATGAAAGTATATAAGCAGACATCTGTGACTGTCACTTCACAATCATGTAAAAATTRCTATTTTTTTCTTATGTTGGTTAATACTGCACACAGGAGCAGCAAGGCTCTTTCGCTTTGCTTTCCATGAATAATGCAACTAATGCATTTCCTAAGTGTACAGAAATATGAATTTGTTCAACAAATAGATAGTATAAGTACCAGCAAGAGACAAATTAAGAGTTAAGCTTCTGAAATGAAAAGCAGTGCAGGGACAGCACCTGTTACTAAACTAGATAACATTTTCTTCCCTAGCTCTTCATTATCACGTGTTTGAAACACTGTCGTTTCCAYTTGCGTTTCCCAATGCTTGGCATTTGCCTTAAGTGTCTAAAGATGTAGATTTTGAACAGATTGGTAGCAGCAAGAGGATGATACGGTCGGCACTTGGTGTTTACTTCCATGCGAAGGCTTATTTGTGAAGAGACATGAATTCTGAGATGTAACTTCGTGAGCCTAATTTCAGTATCGCTTAGCCAGTATATTAACCACCACTTTGCACAGCCTGTGTTTTGTTATTCAGTTTGAAGAATGAAAGTCATGGGAAGGGAGAAGGTGGGAAGAAGGGAAAAAATGAGAGAATGAATAACAATCTAGATTAATTAATTTGCCTGCAACCAKGAAGCAAAAAAAAGATTATTTGCCATCATGTTAATGAAATATGGCTTACAAAAATACTTTATTTACTGGTTACTTCCCTCCATTAAAAATCACAATAGGATAGCTCAGTTAATGAAGTTATTTCCAGCTGTAAATAGAAAGAAGTGCTCTGCTTTTCTAATCTTGCTGTGTTTGCCAGGGTTGACTTTTTAAATGCTGAACAGTTTATGTGTTGCTTGATAGAAGCAGATACCCCTTAAGTACTTAGCCATGTGTGTCAAGATTCAGCCTAGAATTGATTTCCTTACAGCTATATTATAAAAATCTGAAAATAAGTTTTTTTTTTTCTGAAAGAAACGCTGACAGGTCCTTAACTAGATAGCGCTATTGAATGCCAATATAATTAGCTGGGCAAATCACACAAAGTATGCCGACTGTCATTCATTTCTGGCACAACTCATATTATCAGCCCTTACTAATTTTTCACCTGTCTCTTTTGTCTTATCAACTGGAGACTAATATTGTAGATATTTTGACTTACACGGCTGATAAGTGCAATTGCCAAGAGTGGGTATGCAGTCCATTTAGACAAAAGTCACATTGCTGTGGTAATTGGTACTCATGTCTTTTCTGCTAATATTTCTTTTCRTTATCTGTGTTTTCAGACTCTTCACTGGTAGGAATTTTTGGCAGGAATTATCACTAAAAAGTTTGGAGATTATTGATAGCCACTTGGTTCCTCCTTGACGCATTTTTTTTTCTATATAGCTGACTCTAGTTTTACCATAAAGCAGTATAGCTAAAGTTAACCAAATTCCTCTTCTGATTTAAAGAAGTTAAAATGGATGACATAGTCATTTAAGCATCGGTTGCAAGTTATTCAACTGAATTGGAATAAATTAATCTGGATCTGATGTCTGAAGCTGAATCTGAAAGTGACCTCATCTGAAGCACAGAAGTTATCCATGCTACGTGAAATGAAATAGAGATGCTAACAAACAAGGAGGTAAAGGAGCAGATTTGATGTTTCCTGGATTACTTTGATTTCCTAATTGTGTGATTCTATACTGGAAGGACAACTGGAACAAAACAAAGAATATGAAAAGTTCCCCTGAGACCATTTTTCTATCTTAAAGTGATTTTTGTTTCTAACTCATTCCTTCAGTGGGGSAGAAGGTTTAGAAAATCTACACTGCAAGAGAAGGTCCCCGGATAGCCAGAGGATGGACTCACAGAGAGGGAAATGGTTTTGTTCTGTTTATTGAAGTAGGTGACTGCAGCATTCCTTCCAAGTTTGTAACCATCCATATCATGTTCCTTCACCAGCAAAACCTCTGACTCTGTCCTATATACTCTGATTATCTAGGCTTGACTGTTAGGGTGCTAAAGGCAAAACAGGCAATTTTGGCTTCTCTGTGTGTGTTCTACATATGCTGTATGTAAAAGTCTTTGTTTATACAGTAGAACTGCACTGTATATGTGAGCTACTTCTAATCACTTTGCAAAGCCAAACAATGACATTTTCAGTTATTTTGACAGTCTCATTCTCTTAATCCKTCTGGGAATACACTACGGGCTATATGAAGAGAATGATAACTAACTTATAAAAAGCTGTCTTAGGAAAATATTTTCTGAAGCATGTAATTTATTAAATTCCTTTGGCCAACTTAAAATTATCATAGGAAACTTCTGATTCCTTAAAAATTTTGTGAAAGGGAGATTGTCCCTTTTTTTTTTAAAAAAAAAAAAAGTCTTTTAGTCTTTTAGATACTTTTGTTCTATCCCTATTACATTTTTATGGGACTCTCTTTTCACGGCAGAATGAGCTGTACAGACAGTTAGCTGCTCGTTGGGCAAATTTTCTTCTGTTGAAATGTCGCTCAGTAGGATACCACTTTCCAGATTCTATCTCTTTCTTTAATTTCATACTGTTCCCCAAAAAGACCCACATTAGTAAGGTTCACCAAGCATTTCCCATTCCTCTCCTCTCTGCATGGCTGGTCACAGCGGAATTTGCATCATCAGTCAGATTCATTGTCTTTCTCTTCCCCATCACAAGAGTGAGGCACAGAACTGTAGGATTAATGAATCCTGATTAACTTTGTCTTCATTGATTTGGAAATGTCTAGTAATGGAGGCTTTTTTTTTTTTTTTTTTTTTTTTTTTTTTTTTCTATTGCTGTAATTAGGTAGAAGTCAGCTACCTTATCTTNTTTTTTTTTTTTTTTTTTTTGTAATCTCTGCATATGGCTGCTGTAATTAGGTAGAAGTCAGCTACCTTATCTTTTGATAAGCATTTGTAGATGCTAAATTCTGTATAAAACATTGAAGAAAAAACCATTATATTTATTATATTTTGTGAAGAAATGTCTTCACAAAACAGTTTAGTCACAAAAGAAGTGTAAATTTTTATACAGGCTTGGATTTTATTTTTAATCGAATATTGCAAATAAAAAAAAAACTTTTAACTTTGTATGTTCTAGATAGATAAGGCACAATTCTTTTTAGCATGAGAAACATCACTTGATTCAGCAGAAATGGTTATCAAATAAACTAGTTATTTAATAAAACATTTTTGGAGGGAGAAGGAGGAAAAGTGAATGGGAAGAATCATTTCAAGAACAATTCATCCAAGCAGATGGCTATTCCCATGTTGAAACTGAAGATCTTTTGACAATACGTCTCCAGATTTAAGCTAGATAGTGCCTATCCTCCCATGAAGATTTTAGCTGCCTCTGCAGCTCTCTGAATCWAACAAAGATATGCTTTGAGTGCTTAAAAATGGAACACAGAGGGGATTGAATTAGCGTCTATTAGTGTTCACAGTGTATTTTCCTTCTTCATGTCCCAAGATGATTTGGCATTTAGCAAAACAGAAAACAGAAAGTGCTAAAKATCATCTTACATTGTATAGGATTCTTTGGCTTATAGCAAACGTCTGTAATCTGCAAAAGCACAGTAGAAGCAAGACCATATAGTCTCAGTAACATGTATATTAAATTAGTTAAGAGCTTGCAAAGATCAGAAAATTCGCTGCAGTTTAACTAAATCAATTTGAAACTGATCTAGCCCACAAGCACAGACCAGATGCATTTAGGAGCATTTTAACCCTTGCTTGAATTGTTTTGGCAGGAGTAAGCAAAAGYCTAAACAAAGCGAAACAGATGCTAACAGTAGTTGAACCAGTTGATATACATCTGCATTAGGAGTTTGTGCTGCCTGGTAAGAGCATTTTTAATCTGACTACAAAAATACCTTAATCTTCCACAAAAAKAAAAATAAAAGGGCAGAGCTGTAGCATTGCAAGCTGATGCTGTTCACTCTGTTGCTATATTATACCTTTCTTTCCACTGTTTGTTCAAGAGAAACTTGATTCACGGTCTTCAGTGCTAGAAGGACTTGTTGGATAACAGGACATGCTGATCCATGGCTAAATTACCATGGTTTAACAAATTACTTCTAGCTGTGACTCAAAGTAACAGCTGTGGGGCATGCACCCAGCCCACCCTAAAAGTGATGCAATGAATTTAAGCTTAAACTTAATTGAAAGAYCTTTAAGCTATGCCTTATGGTATACCTTGCAAGGTATGTCACCATACCTTGCAATTGGGATAGACAAGGAGCATGCTTCTAGGCAATGACTGACAAAAAAATCTTAAAGATATTGCAACCTTTTAGGCTCCCATAACTTATTCATATGCTTGAGCTTCAAGTCTTGAAAACTTCAAGGAGTTACTCTTGCACTGGTCCCCCTGTAATCTCTCTGGAGCAAGAACCATCATTTAAGGTTAAATGCTGAGTTCAGTGCCACTCCACTCATCACATTAATGATCTAATTCAGAGCAAAGCTCATGATGCAAAGCAGTCTGTCTTCAAGTTTTAATGTCGCAGACAAAAGTCTTGGATGTTGAGAGGCGGAAAAATTTTAGGGGGGAGCTCCTCCATCCTCTTTCTACCAGTCTCTGACACCCTTAGCTTAGCTACGCCAAGAGACTAACACAGAGATACAGGAAAAGAATTAAATTTTCAGTAAGGTTTGTGAAAATAAACAGCTAGGTAATGGAGTCATACACTGAAAATTCCCCTGCTGAGAGAAGGCCTGTGCCTTAAGGTCAGCCTCTTCTTAGAAACTAGAAATCCACTTGGGGGAATATGTTACAAATGAGCTGACGGAAAAACCTTTAGGCAGAATTTGCATCTTATTATGTAACAGTGAATACTGGGAATTGCATCTCATATTTGATACTGCACAAAATCTGAGTGAAACCTTCCTGGCAGATAGACCTTTATAATTTCTTCCTCCCATTTAGACTGTCTAATAACTAACATTGTGGGAGGCATCATGCTGTGGCCTGCTGTAATTCCTTTTAAAAACGATTACCTACTACACACCAAAACTTGTTTTTCTAGCTTTCCTGGACCTAAAGCAAATGCTACGGCAATATCAACAGCAGGGAATGAGCGTGCAGACATTTTTACAATATTGTGCCATGCACATGAAGGTATAAAATGACTAGACCATGAAAAGCACATTCTTGACCCAAGAGGTCGAACAGAAGATTCAGATTTCCTAGCAAAATCTTTTATTATCAGTGGAGTTATCCAAGAAGGAAAGATAACATGGTGGTAATTTTGTTTTTATTTTTGTTTTTATTTTCCTATGAAATGAGAACATATTTCTTCATTTTTTGCTCAGCCCTCATGGAGACCCCAACCTATATGATCTCCTGACATGGACACAAGTTGGAAACATCCCCTGGTAAAACAACCATCCTCTACAACTACAGGGTTCTCCATGRAATATGGTGCACGTTGTGGATTTGAGCTTGACTATATCCTAAATATCTTCATATGTATGTTCCTGAAGAAGCCTTATATTTATATTTCCTGAAGAATCTGGTAATTTAAGATAAATGCATTGAGTTTTCTGTATCCAGTCTTGTGTTTTGAATGTGTGGACATACTTATTTTTATCGCTTAATATGTTAATACAGTCTCTTTCTCAGCTCAAACTTGAATATATAAAATGTCACTGTATGTGACTCATGAGGTAGGTAAGATGATCTTACCAAAGACATTGAGAAGGAGCAGTTGTTTTTTCTGTATCTTTTTATCTTCATCATTTTTGGATGCAGGCTTATTAATACAACCTTTTGAAAGAAGAGGCTATGAAGGCTGGCATTGAGGAGAACAGATTGTTCAGGTAGGAGCATAAGAACATGTGGAAAATGATTCYAGGCAGCCTTCAAATTTCAAGTTACTTTAAGTATGTGATTTTTATTGAATGTGCTAACTGCAAGGAATAATAATTTCTCAATGCAACTGAAACCAGCAGCAGGTTATGGGGAAAAAAAAAGTGTGCTTAGCAAACAGCATATATCTGAGAAATCAGAGGGTCCAGATTTGCAAAAGTACGCTCACAAAACCTTTGGGTATCCTGTGCATGAGTAGGCAGAAGGTAAAACGTTAAAGTTTCCAGTGAGACATATTAGCAGAGATTTGGTTCAAGTCTGTARAGCAAGGGGCAAAAAAAAGCAAACTCATGAATTACTTGCCTGTGTCTCCAAATGTGCCAAGCATCCTGTCTGTGAAAGAAAAGGAAAGAAACAGTCTTGTGTAATTGTTGATTTTGAAACGTTGCCACTAAAAATGTGTTCAGGTACCCTTTCAGATATCGAGGAAGAATCCATCAGGCGTTGTTAGAGCAGGCAAACTGTTGTACGCTGGATGGTGCAGTCTTGCCTGTCACATCTGCTTGCAGTCCTCTGATACTGATTTCTAGATTGATTTAGAGAGGTCMCTTTTGTAATAAACTGTTTCATTCCCTATTCACAATGGGGGGCCAGCTGCTACTGGCTTTCACAGCGCAAAGGACAAAGCTGTGTATTTGCACGGTGATGTTAGCAGATGTGAGATTTCTTGTATCCTTTAGATTTGCTGCCAATTTGGGGCTTGTCTTCCACAAGGTCTTGTTCCTGCTCTGTCTCCTCTTCCTGTCCCAAGATTGATACTGCGAGCTGAGTGCATAAAAGATCATGGGCTGAACAAATGAGACTGAATTTTCAGTGAACTAGATCCAATCCTGGAGATGTTCCTAGCCCACATTTTGTAACCACTGTTTTCAGTGTCCATTTACATCCATGGCTTTATCTTTCTTTARCAGCCATGGTAAACTTTAAAGGCAGTGCAGGAATACAGGTAGCAAAAAATCTGTTGAGGAAAAGTGCTTCAAAAAGGTAGAAATTGAAGCTAGCTAGATGCACATTTCTCCAGAGGTCGTAGATATTAGATTTTCAGAGAGCACATATGATTGGTCCTAGAAATCAGCAACAGCAATAAAACTCTCTGCTCTTGCAGTTTTCCTGGCTTATCCAAAAGACAGCTTCACCAGGGCAGTGGAACTCTGAAAGCTTCCAGCTTCATTGCACTAAAAGGCAAACCTTGAGGATTCCTGGTGACCAAAAGGAATTTGCTTGGACAGCTGCAGTTCCTCAGACCTCTCAATGGTTACTTTGCCTTTTTGTTCATCTGCTTGAGATGCATCCCACTTCACCTCCAGGTGCCAAAATTTTTCACCCAGGCCTGGCTCCAAATTCTGCCTACTATGTGCTGTGAGCAACAAGATCAGTCAGGATACTCAGTGCAATGACAAGAGGCAGCCTCGGGGCAAGTGGTGGAGAACTAAGGCAGGTCAAGACATTTAAAGACAGTATTTCCATTCAGTCTGCAGTCCTCCCATCTCATACAGATCACACTCATCATAGTGAGGATTTGGACACCTTTTGTAGCATGCCTTTGGCAAATGGTTTTGCAAAGTAAACTTTGTTCTGACTGCTGCTGTGGTATGCAGCAATGGGGAGGATGGGGATTGCCGTCACATCCTCAGGAAGCTCTTCTGCAATAGCTGCTCCATAGCCTGATAYATCGCTGAAGCTCTTTTATAGGAAATGAAAGGCTTTTAATATATTTTATGGCTGCACATGCTCATTTCCAACAAAAGCAAACTTTGTAAGGCTCTTTCCCAAAGATCACAACATGAAGAGATCTTGAGATTCTGATGCATGTTTACCTATTCCCCTGCCCTCCTAATTGAGGAACAAGCCCATGCAAGCACTGAGAGGAAAGAATGATCTTCATATTCTTCATTACTCACTCRTAGCTTCACCTTCCATGAGTTATGACTGATTTTCTCACTCCTGGGACATCTCTCATATAAACCGAATGTACAGTAATTCACCAGAGGGGTTAAAATATTAACTTCCCTTCTTAATGCAGAAGTTACAAAATAGACTAATATTTCATTTCCCTAGAAGAAACCAATGTAATAGTAGTAGTTGGGTCATACTGTAGAGTGTGGGCCAAGTGAAAAGATACCTCAGGTAAATGCAAGGACTTTTACAAGCTTGTAAGCACATAAGTATGGAAAACATCATAACTGACATTGACTGCCTCCCACAAGAGGCACAGTTCCTGCAGTGAAGACACTTGCTCCATAATGCTTTCATTTCTCCTCTCTGAGGTCTTACATTGCATTCACCTTGGGAGGGAGATATTCCACTGACCTGGTGTTGGATTAGGATGACAAATTAATTTCATGTCAGGCTCCCAACAGGGATCACCTAGGACCACTGCAACCATCTTACTCTTGATAGGAAGAGTAAAGTTTCTGCTTTATCTTGCCGAGCCACCCAACACAGCTTGGTTCAGTRTGACAGGTTTCCAAGGAGCATGCCCATTTTCTGAATTCAGCCTGCCCAGAAGGTTAGATTATTTTAYGAGCTTATATTTTCCACAAAGGGAAATTAAATAATGAGACTTTATTGTGAAAGCGTACAGCCCTGTCTGATCCTATTTGTTATATGGTCTTTCTGGCACGATTACATGTGGCGAGAAGAGTCTTGCAGCTTCACACCAAGGATTTCTGTGACAGAGAAATGCCACTCACCAGCACAAGTTCATTAAGTTTTCATTAGACCCCCTTGCCCTCTTTTTTCATCTTTCTTGTCTCCTTGCCTTTCTGCTTCTCTTTTAT
Source organism: Nothoprocta perdicaria (assembly GCF_003342845.1). NCBI lineage: Eukaryota > Metazoa > Chordata > Aves > Tinamiformes > Tinamidae > Nothoprocta > Nothoprocta perdicaria. The sequence goes on from NW_020454605.1 coordinate 219,289, forward strand.
ATTCTCACTTATTCCTACCTGGTAATGCTTCATTGCTCTCCAGCCGCGGCAAGTACTTTGCTTCACCTTTGTCTTRGCAATCAGTTTGTTGCCCATTTCAAAGCACTTTCACAGGCAATGACTGCTGGGGGGTTATGGGCTGTCATGTCAAGCCCTAACAGCTGGGCCTACGTGAGAGGTAGCTGAGTGTGACAATAAGCTGTTATTGGAAGAAGCTTGTGGCTTTGCTTACCTGTGTAGAAAATAGAGGTGATCTCTTTGGAAGAAAATGCTTCTTGTGCAAGCAAAATCATTACCATGTATATATATGTATATATATATATATATATATAAAAAGGAAATATTCAGGAATTCTTACAGAAAATAAATTATAGCAGTCAATAGAGGCTCTTAGCATTATCATTTTAAATTTTGATTATATATTTTAATAATAAAAATATGCAATTATCTCCGTTATTCAGTATCCTYACAGGACCCTGAGACCCTTAGGTGGGTTTTGGCCAAGCTCAACAAAAACTCTGTGCCCGAGAAAGGTACAGCATTGTAGGTTCRATCATAGTTGTTCTGGGGTTTATTATAAAGCGAGCACAAAAGTATGTGCGGTGCTCACACATCTCCAGGGTGGATCACAGCATCTGTTTGTCAATACACAGCAATAATGAACTGTCACAGAGACACGAACAGAAGGAAAAGCTTCGCTCAGCTCAAAAAGCATGGGAATGTAGGTCAGTGCAATATCATTACTCAAACTGGGATTTATCTGGGACACCAGGACTATTAAAACTCTTCTCAGGCAAGTGCTATTGAATCATTAGTGATCACAAATTGTCATGACTGTCTTCCCCACACCTGCTCCAAGAAATTGCCTTTCATTGCTCAAAGACTCTGGTCCTGTGCTGGGTTACATCRCTCTGCCTCCAATTCATTTATTGAGTACCATTTTCTTCAACACTCTAGTTGGGCTGCCATGTGAMTATTGCCCAGACCTGATAGTTCATAGCTGTGTATTATCTAACAGAATYTCAACCCTCACTCTCAGCTATGACCTATATTTTGCTTGTTCTCTTGCATTTAATTTTGAGACCTAAAAGCTAATTTTCTTTGTGCTAAAAGAACATATGGATTCATTGTGAGGGAGCAGAATTGTTTGAACAGTCTATTGAAGTTGGATATTTTTAGGTGCGTGTAAGATCAAAGCTCAGATATCTGCAGTAATATATGTACCAATATGTAACAGCAAAAGAATCTTTTTCCAAGTCACCATTTAGAGCATTTTCATTACATTTTAAAGCTGTCTTTGACATTTTTTTTTGCCATACACAACTCTTCAACACAGCATTAGCTAGTCTGAAGTGTGCCMAGCCTATTTAAGCACAGAACGTGCAGATATGGAATGAAACAAGTTTTATCAAGAGACAGGAAAACTTCAAAGTTTCCAGAGGCTGAGCTTAGGTAAACCTTATTAAAACATGATAATGGTGGAAATAGGGTTCAGACTTTCTCAAGCAGTTTTCAGTAAAATTTGTTTCTCAGAATACTGAATTGATGGTTAAGGGTATTTCACACATTAATTTGTTCTGTCTGCTTCAAGTCCTGGCTTCAAGTCAATACAAATGCATCCAAGCTGTCAAGTTTACATCTAGGCTTTGCCAGAGTGTGAAGTTGTTTRTATCTACAGCTCTGGAGCCGGCTGACATCTACACACTTAGGAAAATTAATTCAAATTAATTGGAGGTGTGAACTTGGAGCATCTCAGTTCAAGTGTCTTAAAACCCCATGTGGAAACTCTTATTCAGATGTAAAGTGYCCTCAGTTCTGAATATAATCTTCCTCAAAGATGAGATATATCTAAATTCACAGCTAAGATCCAATATCATCTTTAAAGCAATAACTGTTGACAAGGAAATTTCACAGGTGCACCAAATAAGTGATAAACAAACTACTTCAGATTTAGGACTGGTTTGGTTGTCATAAAGTAGTAAAAAAACATCTCACAGGCGTCATACGATCAAGGAGTTTGCATCTACTCTGAGAGAGAGAAAGTAAAGGTTGTGCTTTATTCCTCATTAACGGTCATACATTTCATTTGAAATGATCTGAAATTGCAGAGTTATGTTTTTCATTTAATACATCAAAGTCAATGAATTTTCAGTAGAAAGTTTTGGGTTATTCCATTTAAATTACTAAAAGATCAATAATCTTGGTAAGTGAATAGGAATGACACCAATCCTTCAGTGCAACTTTTGTTCCTTCTATAGCATATTCTATCAAGTTGACTAGTTCACATCAGCTCTGTTATTTCCTAAGGCCATACATGCCAGAGTTGGATCTTCAAAAGTACTTTGCTTGAATGTTGTCTAGTTCTCATATTAATTGGTATCTATAAACTTTAAGCCTGGGGTCTCAACACTTTCTCTTGTCTGCGGACATATATCTGCTTTTACGATGCAGATTTCCTGCCTGGCACAGTGATTTTCAATGGTTTTCTGTGATAATCCTCTGGGAAAATAGAGGAAGACAGAAGATTTCAACTCCTTTATTACCTTTTTTTTCCCCTTCCCCTATTCCATACAGCTTTGTCCCCCAAGAGTATTTTCCCTGTCATGCATGTAAAGAAACAAACACAGGGTGTTTGTGAGGAAAAGTGAAGCTTCTAAGACCGATAGGTCCAGCTTGGGGTAGGAGATACTTTGAGTGCACACCTGGGAATGGCTGTCTGGGGAAATACTGAATTTTAACCACATATTTTCAAGTGATGTGCTGTATTTCTTGAATTATTAAACTTTATAGGTATTCATYCCTTCTCCATGCCATTCCATATTTTATAGATTCCTATGCCATTCTTCCCCCTCAACAGTTTCTCTTCCAGACACATTGAACAATTCTATTTACTTTACACAGATTCTGTTCCATCATCAGGTCACCCCCCCCCCCTTTTTTGGGGGGGCCAAATTTCCATATCCTTTTTCAGTAAGGGAACAAAAATTGTATGAAATATTTGAGATGTGAAGGTCCTACAGGGTCCTACAGCAACATCAAGATCCATTTCATTAAGTTGTCTTTACTATTCTTATGAATTTTTATATGACAATTTCCTTTTCAATTGCTTCTGGGCAGTAAGCTGATATTTACCTAGAACGACAGTAACWCTAACATATGATTGTTGAGTTTTATTGATTCAGTCAAAAAAACTCTTCCACTGACGTTCCAGTTTCAAATAGATCTTCTAATTTACCATCCAAAAGGAAAATTTCTGGCATGGGTATTTTCATGAGATCATCAGCACTGATCAAGAAGGAGTGTTTATTATTATTATTATTATTATTATTATTATTATTATTTAGCCCTATCTTTGAATTTTGTACAATATTTTAACTTCTTGATCATCTCTCCATTCTACAAAATCTCTGGCAGAATTCCTGGTTTTGGTTTTGTGGAATAAGTTTTCATTGTTATAGTTCTAGTGAAATATTCTTCAAAATGCCTTTTTTTTCCCTCCTTACTGCATTATGCCATTATATTTAGGTAGCTCTTTTCTATTTCCCCTTTTTGGAAAGTTTCTTTCAGCTTTCTGAAGGCTATCTTATCAGTTCAAATAGTTCTTTTCACCTTACTTGTTTAACCATATCAACTTTAGGTTTTTTTGGTCTTTCTAGTCCTTTTTGATGGGTTAGCCCTTTCACAACAGTATCTACAAATCAACCCCAGCTAGGATGTGAAATGACAATAGAGAAGGTAGAAAGAAAAAATCCCAAACCCAAACTAGGTCTGCAGTCTGGCATAGATACATATGAAAAGCCCCAGTTTCAAACAGAACTCATAGGTTGTACAGAAATTCCCTGCTGAGCTTTTAAAATGATTCTCACACTCTCCTTGCTGTGGAAATCATCTTCTTCCAAGGGCTGAAATTAAACAGTAATAGGTTTCCTTTTTAGTTGTTTAGATATTTGATGGAAGTGCTGTTTCTATAAATACACATGGTAATTGCTTAAAATTGATTCCATTGCTTATTTAACATCTTTAATTTTCACTGAGTGCAGGGTTTAAAATGCTAGCACATGTCATGTTTGCTAGGGTCAATTTTAAGAATAACTTGATCTGCTATTTGCTTCCTTTTCAGTTTATCTTTCTTAGTGTAGGTTGACCCTGCCCTTGACAATGTGCCTGGATAACATTAATATCAATGGGAGCCATGTGTACACACCAAAGAATAAAATTTACCCCCAAGCACTTCCCCCATAATGACCGAGTGTCCTATTACAAAGTCATTCTTTAATTACCAGTTTTAGCACAAACTTTTTTTTTAATATAATCTGATGGTAGAATTAATACACTGAAGTAACTGTCATTGCATAATAATTGGAAATATCATTAATATTGCACTTTTCACAGTCAAACTGCTTGACAAATATTTGAATTTTTTTTCTCGTAGCCTTTTGTTGAGCTGGAGTGGTGTAGCCAGGTGAATATTCCCTAATTTTGCATTTTAATACTTGCCTACAGCCAGTGCTCCAAAAGTATGGTGGAATACATAATTTTCCATTGCCTCTAACTGTTTTGTGATTGAACCTGGTTTTTCATTTTTGTGTTTCACAGAACTCTGCCACATCCACATCTGTGTTTTCATTCTGAATTGGATTCCTTTACAATCATAGACACTGCTTGCAATTAAATGCATAGGACCTGCTGCTTTAATTGAGTTCAGTCCAATTTGTCACTTCAAACTTTGAAAATTATGTGTAAGGAAAAATTTGCTTGCCAGTTTGATTCAACTAAAGTTGATGGAAAACCTTTTGATCACTCAGCCATTAAACACATTTCAGAGTTGTGCCAAGCTAATTGCTTGAGCTTGCTCAAGTTTATTTGTATTTAAAACAATCTAAGTTGATATTTTCCAGGGCTGTGCAAGCCATTATCTTTGTCTGCGCTTGTGTTTCCATTCTTAGGATTTGTGGGGTTTGATTCTGCTCTTGCAAATCCAGTGGTATAAATCAAGTAGAGCTCTGTTATCTTTGGGTGTATGATAGGTGTAGTAGCAGGTGCCAAGCCAAATTTGCACATCCGTCTGTTAAGGGGTGCAACCAGAAAGTGACGGAGACACAGCAATGTTTACTCATCACAATGCACCTGCTTCTGCTTTTCACAATAAATCTAATGGTGCCTCAGCAGCTGAAGTATGGAAATGCCCTTTGGGATACTGTGGGACCAATATGGGAGTRCTCACTGGGGACACATCTGTAGATTACTAATAAAAAGGCCTCTAATGTTGAAGTCTCATGGTCAAGATTGTTGCTACCTTGTGCCTAGGAAGTATGATTTTGTTTTTAATCTAGTCATTCTTGAATACAAACAGCAATATGAACTGCAAATCAGCTTTGGTTTCGTCTTATTAGCTTAGTAAGATGGACTCAAAATTAGATTCTTTAAGATGTCGCTAGAGATCATGCAAAACCACYGTGGGGATATTTGATTGAACAGTATATAAAGGGTCCTTGTTGTCAGTAAAGTTTCTTGAAGAAATATAATCCCAAAACAAAAATGTTGTATTTAAACTGGTAACGTCTGGAAATTATATCAATAYGTGATTAATGTGCAGACTGAGATACAAAAATATGAGATGTATATGAGTAAGAAGGTGGGGGTGGCAGCTATTTCCACTCCATTTATTTTTTTCTAAAAATTAGGGCTATAAACTACCAGCATTCAACTGAATTGCACGGAAGGAGATTTGGTCTTTCTCTAATCCGATAGTGGACTCAAAGATTTAGAGGAATTAAAACAATTAAACTTTTATTGAATTCCTTTTAAATAACTCTTTGTACCTGCAGGATCTGAGAAAATCAGTCTAGTGAATATCAGTAATGATGGTAACACTGAACATGTAGTTTATGTTCTCACTTCCTAATCAGACTTAGGTGTTTTTGGAAGAAATCAATGGATTTCTCTGACATATAGTACGTATTTATGGAAAGGAAATAACACTGACTCCTCACTTTGAAGGCATGTCCTTAGGCTATCATGAGAAGATGGAAAATTTCTTAGGTATCTTGATTCATGAGGTGATTCAGATTGGTAATGAAAACTGAGAGGAGAACAAGAACACAGATTGAGGCACTGAAACTCAAGATGAGGGGTTCTTGTCTTAACAGACACACTTGTGAAGTTGTTCATGCTCTGGCAAAAGACATGCTGTCTCCTTGTCCTGCTCTCTGGTCATGTTGACTCACAGCTGACATGATGACACACTGATGTGACATCAGATGTCAGTAATTCAGGACAGAGATGGCAGTGCACATGGCCTGGAGCATATCTCTTAGGACTGAACTTCTGAGTATTTAACTATCACAAGACAGGTTGTCTAAATTATTGGAAGCAGAATGAAATGCCCAAATCCAAAATCTAAAAGCAATTATATTTTGAACCCTGGGAAGCATCTGGTAGAATACTTTTAGCAATACTTGCATTATATCTAAATAAGCAAGTGTTTACAAGGCACAAGAGAAGTAAAATAAAAGTTTGTCTCCATCTCAGACAATCAGTCAGCTCAAACTGGTACAGATAAAATGAAAGCATCTTGGCCTGGAAGACRTGCAAAAACAGATTCTCGCAGTACATTTTAATTCTTCTGAATATTTCAAAATCTGAAATATGCCTTTGCACAATGGATTTCCTTCATTTTCCTGTTTTTCTTCGTCTTCCATTCTCCTTAAAAAAAATCTGCTCCAACAGACCAGGAAAAGTCTTTTGCTAAAGTGAAAGTGCATGTACATGCACTTACTTGCCTATACTGCAATCATTTCTTTAGACTACCCTCAGAAAACTCCATTCTTAAATATCTCATTAAGACTATTTTGATGGTTTCTCATCTATTCAGAGCAGGTCTAGATAGTCCAGTAGCTAAAATTTTAGTCCTTCTGCACAGTATTACTTATCTTACACTGTATATCTTGTACCTAGGAAGGTTAAAACACAAGTGTAGTTTTGGGAAGTATCTAATGAGTTCTACAAGACCTAAGTGCTCGGCCACATGAGAGCTTATTGTGTTCCTTACCCKTACTGGCACATCAGAAAACACACATAACCTTGAGATCCTTGTCTATAAATGGAAAGATGTTCTCACGGTAGGACGAGATAGAGGCACAGAGATTGATTTTGGTGTCTTCTGGACCCTCCAGCAGCAGATGCAACTCCAAATTAAATAMGGTGGTTCTGCAACTATGTAGACTCCATATTATCAGACGGGAAGTTGTCCCTCTCTGTCTGTGACTGGTRGGGATCATCCCCACCTTCTCCATTGTTTCCTTTGAAATCCGTGACTGATCTTTACAAGGTTTATTGTGTTTTATTTACTAGTACTAGGTTCTTGACTTTATATTGTGCCCATAATCATGTAATGAGATTCCATAGCAATGTTATACCTTCTACCAGGAGGGCAGGCAAGAATTGTTTCGATGGTACAAGGATCTTATCATCCCAAGATAGACTGTAGCAATAACTGATCCTTCACTGATGCCATATCCTCATTCCTGGGATCCTTAGACAGTGAAGGGAGCTTTCACTGAAGCCTTCCAGTGAAGGTGATGGAAGCTTCAAGAGATTTTTTTAGTGTTTCCATTAGCAAATGTTTTATGTGTCAGACTTAAGTGCATCATATATCTTACTCTTGTGTGTGCACAGCATGGAAATACTTGTTGCAAGCTTTAAATACACACATGAAAATTTTCTTTTTCCTGAAAATATAAAAGCTTCCTTCCTGCTGGAAGAACAGTTAGGTGGCTTGTAGGCATTTTTTTTTCTCCTGGAAATTGCATGACACAGAGGACAACTGCCATTTCTGCAACACTGGAAAATTGTATCAAGAAAACAGTCTTTTAAACTGGAATCTGTAATTAATCCTACAGGTTACTGCATGAGAAAGGAAAATCTTGAGTTCCCCCATCATTGCCGTAGYATCAGTAAGTCACAACATAACAGGTAGTTCACTGTCTGTACAGCCACTAAATGTTGAAGTTATAGAATGGATAAAAGTGTTAAGAGCATAGGTGAAATAAAGAAAGGAGGAGGGTTCAGCAATAGCACTGTGCATTTTATCAACTTCAGGATTTATTTATTAGTAGTTTMTACATCTTCTAGGTTATATTAATTTATGCATATACATTTATGTATTTATGCATAAATAAAAATTCTGATGCATGTGTGAAAGACAGAGGCATGAAAGGTCTAATTCCACAGAACAGTTTAAGCTCCAGAGTAATTTCATGATCCATCAAGAATGACAGGAATAAGGCTGAAGATAATGTCACACTTGTGACTTTCCCATAGCCATCCTAAAAAGCATGTTAACTTAGACAGTTAATTCACATTTTGAGATTTCAGTATAGAAGTGCTTCCTGAAGTGCTTCTGCAAGCAGCATCRTGTAGCTTTTCCATTTAGCTTCCCCAGAGGGCAGGTTGAAGGCATATTTCTTCTTCCAAAATATTATTTTTCATAAGAAGGCCATGGGCACTCTGAGTATATAACGGGGAATTCTGTAATAGGGGCTATGGGGGCTATAAAGCACCTCTAAGCAAATTAGATCTTTAAAAAGGAGAAACAAAAGCAAAGAAACAAAAAACATTAGCCTCATTAATTTCATAACATTCGTGAAATAACTGACAATAGCGAAGGAACGAGYAATGATGAAACATTTTCTTGGAAAGGAGCTTAAGAGGTAGGTTTCAGAGAGACCTGGAAACTGAATTCATGTTTGCAATACAAAGTGTGAAGCTTCTCTCTTTGCTTCTGTGGCTAATTACTGTAGTCCTGATTTGGGGTTATGAGGGTTAGTGAAAAATATGCCCAAGAGAAGAATTTGGACTTCAGAAAAGCAAGAATAGATAGCTAGGGAAAGATCAGCCATGTATTCTTCATCATGCTGTTCTGCCTGAATGTCAAGACCAGGGGAAGGCGTGGATGGAAAGCCTTGTCCTTACAAAGTCGGAGAAAGTCTCACCTGGAGACCTGGTATTGATGACTAGAGAAGAAATGATATGAAGGATAAATCACCTATTTGAGATGTCCATAAGGAAAGTCAGGATAATCAGAAGTCCTAGCTTTCTTGCCCTGCTGAAGAGGGGTTTCATGATGACAAGCCTGTGCAATCGGTCTGTCCATGGTGCCCGCATACCTAAAGTGATCACGCCAGATGTCTGTCCTGTCTTGACATTGGTCAAGGCCAATTCTTAAGACAAGACTTGCCAACCCTTCCTCCTGTACTGTAGAGGAGTACTGCTGCTGACTGGCTTTTGACTTCTGGAGCTCCCTGAAGGCAAAGAATTTGAASGTGCTTGAGGTCTTTTTTGTAGCCTTATGCCACAAATACAAATAAGACTGAGAGTGCTCCAGATTGGTGAAAAGCATGTGTTTCTATCACCATGYAGATGTTCATAACTGTGCCAGTTCTCTAGCACAAGAATCATGGTTCTGCCTCAAATCAAYGCACCGTTGGTCCAGAACCAGGAGCAGATGACAGATGCTGAGGGAAAAGCAAAAGGACAAGGACAATTCTTCTTACAGCTACTAGTGATCTGTGGCTCAGGAAATTCCTGAGCCAGAAGCAGTTTCTGTTCATCTAGCAATCTTCAAGGCTCACTTTGTAGTCAACAGAAATAATTAGGGTTTTCTAAAGCCTAATTATCTCACCATAAGGTAGCTATTTAAAATCAGCCAAATGAATCATTCTCTAGAAGGACTTAATTTTCACGTCTGCAAGGAGTTCCCTACTTAAAGGGTGAAAACKAACTTAGATGCAGACATCTACTTTACAAGGGAGTAAAGTGAAGTGAGATGAATCCTAATGCCAGCTCTGGTTGGACACTCAGCAGAATAGAGCTAAACCTCTTGGTACAGGAAATGTTTAAATGAGTGTAGATCCTGTAGCATAGGATAGCYTCCTTACCTTGCAAAAAATCAGAGAATATCTGTCCTCACTGTGTGCACAGAGCCCAGTGGAGAAAAAACAGAAACCATTTCATAGAGAAATAAATCAGGTATCTCCTTCTGTGTAGTAGGAGGAGATTATGGATTGACCAAGTGTCCAATGAACATTGCACAATGTGTTATTCCTTGAACTTTCAGGGGGCATGATAAGGTTGCACATTTCATAACTTACCTGAAAKTTTATCTGAAGTGAAAGCAAAGAGGAGACCAGACATCCTCAAGTTTTTCTTCTCCATTAGTAATTCCTCTGATCTTCACTAGTTTCTATCTGCTTCCCCCTTCTCCCTGTATAATTCATGTGATTTTAAGAGCAAAACTCTTGCTTCCTTAACTCCAAAATGTATAGGTGCTCATTTTACCTGCCAAAGGATGAACAGTATAGGGGTGCATTTTCAAATCTTATCCTTTTGAATGGATCTTGGAAATGGATGGTGTGGCTTARCAGATTTTCACTTGAAGATCTTCCAAGATCTGCTATTCAGTGAATTTTATRTTTGGGGGATTTGAAAACAAATGTTTTGAGCCAGGTGGTTTGTTGCTGAAAAGTGTTGATTTACAGGAGTAGAGAGAGAGCAATTATTTTAAAGTTTGCCTTCTCCCCTGTGACTAATTCACCCAATTATAAGCTGATGACTGTTTGCTTGATTCAGGAAATGGGGCAATGGAAGGTTTCCTACGGGCAGAAAGAAAAACTTGCACTTAGATGAAGAAAAACAAGCAAGAAAAGCAATTACAGTCTGTTTCTCAAGTAAAACCTCAACAAAGAGAAGGCTAAAAAGATCTGCATTGCTGTCCTCCAGAGAGGACAGAAGATCTCTCCAGAGATCTCACTTGTAAAATAAACTCTTCAAGCCAGGAACTGTACTTCTATTATGTCTTTGGGAAGTAGTATGGGGAATCTTCTGGATTCCCCATGCACTTTAAGAAGTTGTAGTATAGGCAAAATAATCAGGTATCTGCATTCCTGTTGCTCAGCATAAAGGGGGCTGAAATAAATTATGAGAGATTTCTCTTCTTCAGAATTGAGTGACAAAGAAGGACTAACTCAATTAGTTCATAGTCAAATGCCATGGTGGGGTATGTGGCCAGGAGGAGCAGCTTAGAGTTAAAAGCTTTTTTATATTTTCTTGGCTTCATTCATACGTAAAAATCCAAAGCCATAAGAAAGAGCAAAAATCAAAAGAATGTTTTTCTGGCATGATTTAAAAAGCCTGGCCCATTTTCAAGTGAATGCAAGAAAACAATAATTTAGGCCAAAGCAGTGCTGGGCAGACAAGGGTTCTGGTGTGAAAAGGCAGAGAAATTATGTGCTCCCTCTCTCTGATTTCAACTGCTCCATTGCTACCTTTGCTGTCCCCTGAAGCTCCTCTCATTCTGAAGACTCACAGGTCACTCTTAAGTTTCTCTCTAGTCTTTTCACCTCTGCAAAATCTGTATGTACAGAATTAAACTCCCCTACTTYATTAAAGCACAACAACATGAAGGTAACTGTAATTGCTTATACTTCACTTTTTTTTTTTCTGTTCCTTAATCGTTAATATTATGGATTTTATTCCTAGAGCTTGCAGTAATGAGGCCTGAACTCTCTTTTTCTTTAAAAAAAAAAAAAGGGGTATAATGAGTCTGCTAGATGGCTAGGGGAAAAAAAAAATGTATTTTCCTAGGCATCTAGTTCTTCCTGTGCAGAAAATTCCACTTTCAAGTGGATATAGAAGGATTTGTTCCTTTGAGAATGACTCTACAGATTACAGCCAAGGAGACTACAGATGAAAACAGATGAACAGTTGATCATGATCAGGCAGGGTTTTTTTTTTTTTTTTTTTTTTGCTATTATTTGTTCTGAAGCCCTCTAAAACCTACTTCATAAACCTCAGCATATCAAAGAGACAAAACTGTAACTACCACAAAATAGGCAAGAATAATAATCTTGGTGGATAGCAGCCTGTTATGTCCTTTTCATTTTCATAACTGATGTTGACTAGCACTGGTGGGATAGTCCACAGGATACTTGCTCCAGAGCAACAGAAGGGGTGAGGAGATATTCCTCTGAGTTCAGCAACTGGCCTATTTAGATAGCTTGGCTTTTTCCTGATCTTTCTCAAGGTCTTCTAAGTGTAAACAAGATCATTAAACACTTAATTTGACATTTATTACCTTTAAATATTCACTGGTGATTGAATATTAAGGAAACACCTATCAAAAGACTCAAACTTCTCCCAACCTCTCATTGTGTGCCTGTGACTTCCTAGTTATGAAGTCCATGCAGAACTGTTATATGACTTCTGAACTGTTATCTTCAGATAAAATTTGTTAGGGAAATGAACTTCTCTTCTGAAAGAGGGTCTGGCTGGAGTTCTGTCCATCGTTAACAAGACAGTCTTGGGGTACATARCTAAGAGACCTCCCTGATCTAAGGTACTCATTTAGAGAAGACTAAAGCCAGAATATACTTTTCTTACTTCTTCTACCTAATCTCCTTGGATTTATGTGGGTTTCTTCATATACTTGCTGACATTGCTGTTGCTCTTACAGTCTCTACCATTCTCAATCCCTAATATTTCTAGGACTTCTTTGTCTATAAGATTTTTWTTTCTTTTTTTTCTTCCTCTGTCTCTCTCTTGCTMCTACTCTCCATGTCACAAGCTCTTTTTACCATTCCAGTTCCCCTGACAGATGCTGGTCGTTCCTCAGACCCATATGCCCCCTACAGAAGTAGTATCTATCTGCTAAAAGCACCCCATTGATCTCTATATATCATTTCAGAAGTCTCTAGAACAGCTAGATGGATGTCAGTAGCTTTGTAGGTATCCACCCCTCTCCCCTTTTCTGTTTTCTGAGTTTCATCAATATCAGCTCTTCCTTTTAAATTTTATGACTCTTTTTATGTTGCAACCTGAAGCAAATATACTACAGAGAGAGCCTCTCTCTCAAGCTGAGATCTTTATTCCTACTAGCCCTAGTTAAGGAGTCATGGCATGTTCAGACTAGAAGTACAAAGAAGTTCCACAATGGCTAGAGGTGGATTTCCAACATTTAGAGAACTTTTGGGCTGTACTGAACATAAAAGGCAAATAGCCTCGAGTGTGGGCAGAGGTAGAGGTAGCTAAGTACAAATTGGAGCAGCCTTAAGGCTGCTCTTATTTATCCTGGCAACCAAACTCATTCCTGAAGTAGAAATGTGGCACCATGCCTAATTTGCCTTCAACCCACCCCCAAGCAAGCTATGCCAAATGTGTGAAGAAAGCAGGAGAGAATCAAGATCTCACTGTTTCAAGTGTCTCTCTGGCATTATTCAAACATTGTCTTTGTAATAACATGTCTCTACTGTCTTTTCTCATTATCTCTCTTATATTATCTTTTTATTATGTTATCTATCTACTTAATAAATCTTTTGTCTTCTTCATAAAACTGGCACTCACATGCCCAAGAGCTGTTTTCATCAGAAAGCAACAGAAATGCATAGCTAATTCTAAATGTGTTRTTCCTTTTGATTAACTGAGAAAAAAATACATGAGATAATAGCATAAAATATGTTTTTTCAGACATGCAGGAGACTATTTAAGTGAGCAGAGTAATGTTCTAGAGATTAGGATATGGAAGGTCTTGGCAGTGGAAATGATCTTGGATCCATACTAGAATGAACACGTAAACTGGAAATGACTAATCCTGGAAACTGAATTCAGCAACAACAGAAATCCAGAAATATTTCACGTTGAGAGTTGTTTGTTATAATCAGACTACAGATTTTAAAACCTTTTCAAAGAAGCACTTCTGCAAATGCAGCGCTATGGAATCCTGGTAAGGAGGATCTTACAGGCAGCTATTTTGTTTTTGCACATAATTATATTCAATTTGTCTAAATATTTTGTTAATTGTTTAAGACGCTAACATATTGCAGTATGTGCATTCTTTTCCAATGCTCTCCTATTCACTTTTAAAATAAGATAGAATATGTCATGCCTGGGTTTCTCTTTTAGATATACTCCTTTTGTCTATGGTAACTTGATTCTCTTGCCTTAAAACCTTTTAAATTACAAAGCATGTGCATTCTTCAGGAAACATGAACAATGCTCCTCCTCCCCCTATACACAAACAGTGTATATCAGATGAAAATGCTTTAAAATAAACCTATAATTTCTCCTGAGCAATGACAAGTTTAAAAAAAAAAAAAAAAAAACACTATGCCCAGGAGACATTTTTGATAAGAGCTTTAAGTTGATTACTTTTTATATCCTGTGTCCTGTTTGGCTGATAAGCTCCCAATCTCCATCCCTTCACATTGTTTTTATCTGCCTGTGCTGAACTCATCTACTCAATGTCATCTTTTCAGCTGTTGGCGTGAAGGTGGCAGTAGAAGGGGGAGAGAGGATGCATGAGAATGGCACTGGCCAGGACCAAGGCAGAGATTAGGGGTCAGTCTGCCCAAAGAGATAACTGCTCCACTCTCAGGAATTAAATTTGTTAATCTTCAGAATGCTGTTCATCTTTCATTAATCATATAAGCCATAACAGAGTCTTTGATCTAAATGCAGCATAGCCAGAAACCTCCTGCTTCTTTTGGCTCTGATCTATGAAATCTAAGTTGTTGGGAGGAATGTCCTCCCCCCTTTCTTTTAAACCTGTCTCCTATCCATCTCCTGCTAGGTTTGCGGAGAAAGAGGATGGTTTCTGGGTTAAGTCATTCTGCTGGAGTTCCAGCAGTCTGCATGCTTTTTGTATGTGGCCTTTGGCAAGCACTGTCTGCTACTGTCAGCAGGAAGGTGATGCTGTGGATTCACAGGTATCTATTCAATACTGATTCCTGCAGGAGAGTGTCTGAGAGTGTTTGGTTTCATAGGTCACTTCTGTCAATTTGCCTCTGCCGAATCTTAGGTCCCATCTTTCCAAAAAAATRTAGAATTCCTGTCCCAGGTTACACCAATCCCAACACACTTTGGTTTAAATCATGTGATTTGGTCAGTGACTTGTTTCAAAAATATTAAAGGCCACTGAGATGTTTATAAGGGCCACATTGTTGGAGAATAATATTTTTCATTTCATCAAGTTGGTTCTTTCTCTAAACAGAAAAAAAGAATCGTGATTAGCTGTCAAGTTTCGCTTTTAATCTCATGTACATTTGTAGACAATCTCGTGTGGCTTAGCTATGGAGCATCATTCATATCTCTGTTCTTTTTAAATGTACAATATGAAAGTATTGTGGAACTGAAAGATCATCTCCGAACACCTTTGTTCCAAGCTGTTGGCCTTTTGAGATACAGTCATCATGCTGTCATAAACCTGGTATGACACATTCATAAGACTTAAATGTAGTTAAACCAGGTAACTCCTGGAAAAAAAAAAAAGAAAAAAAAAATCTTTCAGACAAATATTTAATAATATGTGCATCTGTGTCACAAAATACCTATAGGTAGAGGGGACGCTGTGATGATGTCCAAGGTTTCCATAACTGATCCCAACCCTGTGACTGATTCTGCTGCCTTGAATGGGCAGTTTTTGATGCCAAGAGATAGATGGAACAAAGAAGATATAGAGAGGCAGAGGAAGGTTTTAGTTAAGAAGAGCATAAATAGCACCCAAAGTCTATAATGGCAAGCACCAAATGAGTTGCATATAGGATGAGATGGGAGACAGCCTGTGACTCATCAGTTTCTGACACCTCTTTACTTCTGCTTGTGTACTCTTTGCCATCACGGTGGCCACAGGTATATGGTCAGATACTTTTTTGCTGTATTCAACGTTGTCCCTATCCAAACAGCTTCCTCAGTCCCTCCGTGACTCCTCCACAACGTGTCTTATTCCTCTTCTTTTTCCCCTGTTTCCCTTGTGCCACCAGAGACTACCTTCCCAATTTGAGAATGGGCACACTACACCCTCTACACCTGCAATATTTACATAAATATTACATAAATACACAAATATTACATAAACTCACACTCTTGAGCAACTTTAACTAAAAGAATTATTGAGTGAATTGACACTACTTTCCTTGGAAGTAAAGCTGCAGCAGTACTTGCATGTGAGTAGCTAAGAAGCAGAGAGACAGTGTGATTGACCCAAAGTAACACAATTAGCAAAGAATTAAATCCTGTCATGTGTTGTGTCCCCTTAAATGTGAGCTATTCTTCCTAAAGAATTTCTCTCCATTCTGTGTCTTATACCTATTAGTAGCATTCCTCTAGGAAGAATGAATCTTGATATTTAATTTCACTCTTTGAACAATTTAAAGATTCCCTTCTTTGATCGTGTTTAGCAGCCATAATAAATAAAGGTTCTTGCCACAGCACCGATTCACTGAAAATATATGTGCTGTCTCTTACATTTTCAAGTAATATAATCGATATTAATTGTTGCACTGTAAAGTAGGATTCATTGTTCACTATGAATGGGATGGAATATGAGTTTCATTAAATCTTCCCTATTTTCATGTAATACAACAAAAGCCAAGTTTAACTGCAGCTTTGAGAATTTCTGCAGATAGTACAAATGGAATATATAAGAACTTGGGTGAAAAAAAGTCATGTTTCAAAACTTTTAAAACATAATTCAACATGTTTATAATGGCCTTGCAGAATGTCAGAAAGAGGATGATAAAAAAAATAATCAATTGGTTCAAGATAAAGACTGAATTGAGAACACCAGGTTTGGGCTTGGCTCTGCCACTGCTTTTGGTGAGTGACTTCTGGCCAAGTCATTTAATTTCACCATGACTCAGTTTCCCAGTTGTARAACAAGGAATGGTTGTGTGCCTACAGCACATCTGTGAAGATCATTTCTGCAAAATGCCTGGATAAACTCAGATGTAAAGGAGTCCTATAAGGCTGGCACTGCTTTTTGCAGTTTGTCTATATCTAAGAGAGATAAGACGATAGGAAGAACAGAGGTGCTACGTGTCCTTCCAGAGGGCTGATTCTATTCTGCTTTGGATATGTATGGTGCTAGAATCTAAGGGATTTAGTGTTTTTTCATCCTCTCTTTTTTTTTTTTTTTCTTTTCTTTTTCTTCTAAAGTTGAAGCATATCTTTAGGTGGAATGAAAAGCACCCAGAGTATAGAGGGTCATCTCTTACTTTACTGAGTGAGCATCCAAAAAACATATATTTGGGATATGCATGTTTCTAACCTCTGTTTTCTTGAGGATGCTGAGCTAGAGCCTAAGACTTTCTCCTTTAATCACAAACTCTGAAATTACTGATCATTTTATGAGATAAAGGTAATACCCAGGGTGGGAAGCTGGATGTTGCTGTAATGAAGAAATGTGAAAGGACAAAAAAAAAAAGAAGAKATGAATGCAGGAGGGAAAAATAATAGAAGAATATAAAAGCCAAGACTGTGAATGTTTTGGAAAATTAGGGTACTTGAATAAGAAAAATTTGTCATTTATTTAACTAATACTTCATCCTTGATCATTGTGCAAGTCTTTCAGTGGCAACAGGGGATGACTGATCCTCAGTGCCRGCATATTTAGCCTAATGTTATGTCACCTTTGTTCACAGGACTCATATAAAGAAATGTAATTCAGACTTCTCTAAACTAGAGTTTAAAACCACTGACAAAGAACATTAAGTTCCAAAAGCCCCTGAAATTCATTGAGTTCTGCTGCTGCTTCTACTTTTGAAGGACTGAGTCAGATGTTCCTGATTAAAATAATATTTTGCATGTTATAATTGGGAAAAAAAGTCTCTGCTGTGAACATTCTGGAATGATGACAAAGCCATCAAACTAGGTTTAGCTCAGAAGAACCCACACACCATGGAAATACATTGGAATATATTAATCTATTCCCTATATTTACAACGCCTTGTTAATCTTTCCTCCATATTTACATATGCAAAAGGATGAAATCAAATCAATCACATTCAGTGCGGCAGGCACCTTTTCACTGTTAATTTTGTTTGTGAGACAAAAGCCACCTCTTTTCTCCTTTCTCAGTTTTTGCCCTCTTTCCCTCCCACCTAGGTGGCTGTCACGTCTTTTCCAACTTATACCTCAGTATAAGAGCTCAGTAGCCTSTTTGTGGAAATGACTGACAGCAAGCCCCAAATCTAATGCTCTTCCTCAAACAGGCTCTGTGTTAGGTCTGGGGAAACTCACTCAGCCTCTCTTTCTCTATTTTGTAATACGTTGATTGAACAGAGGTGAAGTCTGGAGAAGCACATCCAGAAACAATGAAGGCATCTTATACATACCTTGTGCTGGGGGACATAGCACACATTCTTTTCTGTACTCCAGAGATATAAATTGGACGTTCTCTAAGATGAGAAGTTTGTATGGGCCAAGTTCTCTCTCGTTGAATGTGTTCTGGCCATCAGGCTGGAGTTGGACATCACCTTKTCTCACTCACTTGTCCACAACCAAAGAAATGCCTGAAGGACTCAAGCATTGAAGGAGGTTTTGCCACCAAATTTAAGTCTCATATGGGCTCAGACTGGCAGTAATGTTCTTAAAGAAGGTTGGCTTTCAGGCATCCCTTCAGGCTTTCTTTTTTGGCCAATGTAAGAATCCTCCAGACCATGCTAATGCCAGGACCAAGTCCTTTCAAGTTCTGGATACACCCCAGAATTATTACCAGAAGAAGGAGTCACCTCCCTTAAGCCACTGGAGCTAGAGAAGTGCCTGACTAAATACAGTTATATAGCAGGCTGTGCTGTATGGAGACCAAGCAAACACAAAAACAAAGTGAAGCCCAGGGAGGTTGTCTTAGGAAAAAAGAAAAAGAAAAAGAAGAATAAGAAGAAAAAAAGGAAAAGGAAAAGGAAAAGGAAAAGGAAAAGGAAAAGGAAAAGGAAAAGGAAAAGGAAAAGGAAAAGGAAAAGGAAAAGGAAAAGGAAAAGGAAAAGGAAAAGGAAAAGGAAAAGGAAGGAGTGGTTAGGAAAATAATAATCATGATAATCAGATATGAAATACTGACATTATGTTGTTCTTGAAAGCTGGATCAGGAGGGGAGATAGGGTATGTGCTTCTCATATACAGGGATTACCAGTGTGACCTACAGTTGAATGCAGTCTTGTCCTCTCACATAACTGTACAGGGTCATGGAAATTTAAACAGCAATGATAGCAGACTTGCTATTACTTGAATGAGTTAAGAGTCTACATGGTACTGTCTTTAAAAGATCATGGCATATGAAGGCAAAAAAAATAGGAAAAAAATGCTCTGAGATGGAAGCTTGTTTCTGGYAGGAGCATGCAGCATTTATCTGTTAATCTGTTACAACTATGGATAATCACTGATCAACTCTACTGCATGACCCCACAGAGGTGGATTTGATTCTAATCAGTTAAACGGGAAATAGATTCACTGTGAGTGGAGGCTGGACCAAGCCYTGTGGGTAAAACACTTCACCAGCAGGCAAATGCAACTTATTTTGCTTGACTTGTAAGAAATTTATGTTGACAAGAAGTAGGTAACATCTAGCTCTGACATCAGAACCTAACTTCTGACTTCTAAAGGTAACCTTCTGACAATATGTTGACAAAAGATGTGAGGTATCCAGGATTAACAGAACTAAGAGAATACAAGGCTAATTTCTCTCCTGCATCAAGGTCCAGCTGGCAGAGGGTGAAAACTGGCTGAGGGAGCAGTAGAGATTCTTCTGTTGAAGCCCTAATACAAAAATTATTTTGGCTTATGACAGCCAGTGAGGTCCTTCAAGACTATTTTTGGAGCATGGACATGTTTCCCCCCAGCTGCCCTCACCTTTTCATGTGGATTTGGATTCCATACAGGATACCAGGTTTGGTAGGCTGATTTTAGGATAAGTGAAAATATTTTTCTCTCCTTTCTGTTCTGAGAATATTTTCATAAAAATTCAACACTCTTAGAACAAAGAAGAGGGAAATAAGGGAGGAAATCTGTCATTTTGCCATTAACTGGGCCAAGATAAAGCCATTACTCTGAAAATTTAATGACTATAAAATATTGAAATTTGACAGAGATGTAACCGATTTGTGAATATGCTTACTTCACATTGTCGGTGCTCTGTTTGCTAGGTATCTGTAAGTGGTACTGATATTCTAAACTACATTTTCAAAATAAATAATCATTTTGAGTGTCCAAACTAAAATACTCTGAAAATGCAGTTATATATTATCAGGTACAGGAGGAATTATGAAAATTTCTCAAAATTTCTCTCTCTCTTTAGGCATTCCAAGTCTAATTCCAGAACACCGAGTCAACCATATTTATAAATGCTTTGAAAAATATAACTCCTAATATAACTAATATAGTTCTACTTTTAAAGTACTACCTTTATTACTCGTTGTGATGCAAGATGTGATGTCTTGCCCTCTTTGCAAGAGAGTCAGGGTATAACAACAGTGAAGCTAAACTATCTTGTGCCCATCAACATATTGTGGAACAGAATTAAATATATATCAGTCCATATAAAATTTTTAGTAGACTTATGAAAGTAAACTATCCTGTCTATTCAGTGGATATGAAAAAAAGTTAACTCCATAGGATGAAATTTCGTTTTGGACTGTGAGTGGTCTTCTGCAGCTAGCAATCTCCATCAGTTTTATTTAGATGGCTGTTCTAAAAGTTATTTCTATGAGATTAGTTTTACAGATTTTGGGCCTATTTCCTTAAGATACTGCTAGGACAAATAAATTTTATTTTTCTTTTTTAAAATATAAATTACTACTGTTGAGATTTGCCTCACAACTTCATAACTTAAGACATATACAGTTTAGGTGACTATACATAAGATGGTTGATCCTCTTTTTCAGTCCCTCTGGACTGAAAAACAGAAAATAAAACAAACAAAGAAGACTTGATTCATCTAATTTATTTACAGATTTACTTTATTTATTTACAGATTACAGATTTACTTTTACTGGAATTATCTTTCTTCTCCATGAAGACAGAAAAGTACAAAGGAAGCCCAGGGTAACAATTTAAAATAAAGACCCCTAGATACTGCAGATGTTTATTTGTGAAAATATTTAAGCATAACTGGGTCTATATTCTTTAGATAATAGACTGTAATAGCTTCCCTACCCTTAAATGTGAAAGTTAAATTGTAAACTATGCTTGTTTGGTAGATCAATAAAACTGTTATCCCTAGTGTAAATGCTTTATCATGTGATTTTTAAATTCATGTCCCCTGAATAGGGGACAATAGATTGTAACATATCTTTGCTCTTTTATTACAACATGTGTCTATGTCTGAGTGTACGTAAGTACACAACATCCAACTTAGACACCTACTTCCAGACTAGCAAACAAAAGATACAGACTTTTGTATGTCTCCCATTTGTAAAATGTGGTTTTAATCAGGACATTTTCTAGCAATGAGAAATGTCCCTAGCAAGCATATTTAGCTGTTATATCAGAAATATTTTTTCACTGATTTCACACAAAAACTAGTGAAGAAGTCTACTTACAGTATCTATAAGGTCCAAGGTATCAACTACATAACAAGGAAACAGAACTGATGGCATCTACATGACAAAAAAAACTTTTTTTTTTTTGTCTTTTTTCCTACCATTGGCCCAAGGTCCCCAGGTAAACAAAAATTGTAGACCATTAACATAAAAACAACTTGAAAAGTAGCTGTGTAAACCAGGACAATCACTATTCACAGCATAATGCTTCAGAGATTAGCTCTTTTTTGAATGTAGTCTATAGAAAATCACTTTGGCTTCACAAAAGTGACCTAACCATTACTGAGGTCAATGGGACCAAGGCTTCACCTTCTTCACCTCTTTCTCCATCTCTTAAAGATGAATCTCTCCAATGAATCTCTAAAGATGAATTTCTCCATCTCTTATTAATGAATGAATATATTAATGAATGTTAGCTTAAGGATTTGAAGACACAGTATCCCACCAAAAGGCTTATTAATAATGATGAACATAGGAGCTTTTGTCCCTGTTCTTCACCATGGGAAGGACAGCCATACCGTCTGCTCTCACTATTCATCACTCATCAGTAATCTCTGTGCCATCCTCTGGGTCATCTGAGTTGTCCAGCAGTAGCACTTCCATCTAATAAAATTAATTCTCCTCTCAGAGAAATTAATCAAAATCCTTCTGCCACCCTCATTTCAATCTTCAAATACATTTTAATCTCTTTTGGTTCTTATGCTGTATTGAGAGGGATGACTAGGATTACAGAAAAAAAAAAAAGTAAACTGCACAAAAAAACTCTGGTGGTGTCACAGCCAAATCAAATTCTGTGGCATTTGATTATGGTGGTATAACAATAATTAATTATGGTGGTAAAACAATAGAGAAATGCAATTCCAGGACAACTACAAATTTATTAGACTTCAGCAAAGTGTAAGTCCCTGCTGTCCTTTTCCTAAAATCCCAAGGACAAAAGCTTTTGAGGGAGGTATTCAGGAAGCCCTCGGCTGGTGCAACGCTAGTGGGAGCTGCAAGGTGGGTTTGCATTTCATCCAGCATCAGCCTCTGTTCTGATACCATGTAGTGAAAAGCACTGGGAAGGCAATGACGCAGGAAAACATAGAGAGGGAGTGTCAAGCTCTAGGGAGTTTATAAATATATTATGAAGCCTTGGAACATTCAATAATTAATCTTGAGCAAGGAGTCCCTCTTCCTTTTCTCTTTTTCTTTTTTTTTTATGGAAAGACCAACAAAATGCAAACTTAAGAACTCCCTTCCCCCACTCAAGTCAGTCAGACAAAAACACAAAAGAATTTAGTTTAACTCTTGATGCTCTTAAAGTTATCTTATCTGCTATTAACTCTCAACTGTTTTCTCTCTGCTCCCAGAATGTTCCTCCTTTGCTCTCGCAGCCTTTTTAACCCATGACTGGATAATTTCACAGAATCACAGAATGTTCAAGGTTGGAAGGGACCTCTAGAGATAATCTAGTCCAATCCCCTGCTCCAGCAGGGACATCCAGAGCATGGGACAAAGGGTGGCATTCAGGTGGGTTTTGAAGACCTCCAGAGAAGGAGACTCCACAACCTCCCCAGGCAGCCTCTTCCAGGGCTCTGTCACCCTCACAGGAAAGAAGTTCCTCCTCACATGCTTCACTATGTTTCAACTTGTTCCCATTACCCCTTGTCCTGTCACTGGCCACCACTGAAGAGAGTTTGGCCCCCTCCTCCCTACATTCACCGTTCAGATATTTATACATATTAATCAGATCCCCTCTCAGCCTTCTCTTCTCCAGAGAAAACAGGCCCACCTTGCCATTGGTCAGATCTCAGTCTTCTTTCCTCCAGACTAAACAGACCCAGCTCACAGACCCAGCTCATCTCTCATAAGACAGATGCTCCATTCCCTTAGTCATCTTCGTTGCTCTCCACTGGACCCTCTCTAGAAGCTCCACATCCCTCTTGTACTAGGGAACACATGTGTGGACTCATCAGAGCTGAGTAGAGGGGCAGGACCACCTCCCTTGACCTGCTGGCAATGATGATCACCTCCCTTGACCTGCTGGCCTGATATAGCCAGGATCCCATTGGCCTTCTTGGCCACGAGGGCACACTGCTGACTCATCGTTAACTTGGTGTCCACCAGGACTACCAAGTCGCTCTCTGTGGAGGTGCTTTCCAGCAGGTCAACCCCTCATCTGTGCTGGTGCCTGGAGTTATTCCTCCCCAGGTGCAGGACCCTGCCCTTGTCCTTGTTGAACCTCCCGAGGTTCCTCTCTGCCCAACTCACCAGCCTGTCCAGGTCCCTCTGGATGGCAGCACAGCCCTCCGGAGTGTTGGCCACTCCACCCAGCTTGGTGTCATCTGCAGACTTGCTCAGGGTGCTTTCTGTGCCCTCGTCCAGGTCATTGATGAGCAGGTTGAACAGCACCAGGTCTAGTACTGACCTCTGAGGGATACCACTGGCCACAGTCCTCCAACTGGACTCGACCCCATTTATCACAACCCTCTGAGCTCTTCCATCCAGCCAATTCTGTCACCCTGTCCAGTCCGCACTTCAGGAGCTTTCCTATGAAAGCTTTGTTGAAGTTAAGGTACACAACATCCACAGCTTTCCCATCATCCAGCCAGCCAATCATTCCTTCGTAAAAGGCTATCAGGTTTGTGAAACATGACTTCCCCTTGGTGAATCCATGTTGACTACTCACGATCACCTTTTCTTTGACATGCCTGGAGATGATCCCCAGGAATAGTTGTTCCATCCTTTCCAGGGATGGAGGTGGTGCTGACTGGCCTGTAGTTTCCCAGCTCCTCCCTCTTGCCCTTTTTGAAGACTACAGTGACAATGACTTTCTTCCAGTCCTCCTCTACCACCAGAAAGTCTTCCTCTCTCCTGATTCTCTCTTATATCCAGGCTCTGCAGTTCATAGGGACCAGCGTTAGCAGTAAAGACAGAAACAAAGAAGGCATTTAGTAACTCTGCCTTCTCTGAATTTCATCCCACTTTCATGGCTTTAATGCTTTTCATCCTACTTTCATGGCTTTAATAAGAATTTCTGGAACAATTCCAAACACTATGTGTCCTTTTTTCCTCCTACAGTCTGACATTAGGCAGTGGATCTGGCTTTCAGCAAGGAGTGCAGCAGGTGATGCCTTCGTCAGCCTCGTAAGCAATCTGGATTGCCCCACTCCCACCTCTCCTTCCTGGATTTTATTCTCTTAATTCGGCCATGAGATGATAAGGCAAAAGGAAGTGTCAATGTAGCTCCAAGAATAGATTCAAACAAGCCAGTGTGGTTATATGACACTTAGAAATTTGTACCACATGGAGATGCTAACCTTAATTCTGAAACAAGAGTGGGCATCATCTTCTGAGAGTCTGTGGTTACTATCAGGGAATATGAATCTTAGGAGTTTGGTTGGCATTGCAGAAATTTGACTCTTGAGCAGTAGTAGTAATTCCTTCTCCAAAACTTCTGTCTGGACCACCTTGTTCTCCTCATAAGTCATTCTTCAAATATGATGACTGAACATGCGCCTGCAGAAAGGATTGCTAGTAGTTCAGTTGTTAGAAGCACAGATAATGTAGCAGTGCTTATAGCTGTCAGGGTTTCCTTTTTGGAAATCAGTTCCTTTTAATATTGACAGTGTTCATCATTTCTGCTAGAAAAAGGCACCCAGGACAGAGAAAGATCTTTGCACTCTAAATAAATAAAAGGCAGAGGAGGCAAGAGGAGCTCTCGCAGAGTTGTTTTCAAATGTCATATTAGATTTATAATGCTGATACCTCTCATTTTTGTTTTGGTTGAGTTGTACCTGCCTTTCTTTGTTTGTAGGTTTGTTCTAGGCTAACTCTGGGTTTGGAGAATAGGTTAAAATAAATGGAATAATTTTAAAAGGCAAATTTGAGAAGGGTAAAGGAAAAATGGGACAGAGCTTTGGTTATTAGTCAGTTTTGCCTTCAAGATGTTTCTTTGGTATTTCCAGGCTGATCTGTTGTGTTCTCAATTAAAGCCTGTGCATCTGAAGGGGCTGAAATATAAGACAAAAAAAAAAAAAAAAAGCAATAGAATACAGTAATATAAAATAAAACAAATCCAGGACAGTCTACTACTGATACAAAGGTAGGGGTGAGCATCTGTTCCCTCTCAGATCAGCCTGTTACATTAGTGATATTGCCATGAATGCTTTTTGGTGTGTGTTATGTTTTCACAATCCAACTTTTTACATAAAGATGGACGATCACTTAAGATTTTCTTCCTGTTAGTGATATTAATAGCGAAAATAATCAATATTCCAATTGATGATTATTCCAATGATACAAAAACAAGTTGCCAATAAGTTGGCACAAGGTCTATTCAAAACTCATGGAAGCATGATAATATTTATTACCTTAAATATTTATGCAGCCATGTAGCGCAATGATCCTAAGTTCTGCTTGGTTTGCCTCAGCTTTCACATCCATAAAACATCCAAAAGAAAAGCAGTATATAAAAAGGGCTAGTGGGAAGTAAGCATGGGGCTTAAATTTAAAGATATTCAGGGAAGAAAAAAATATATTACCATTGATTGACTTACAACATTTCCTTCAGGAGGTAAAATGACAATGTGGCCAGCCCTGCAAAATATGCAGCAATAACTTTGGCCAAAATATCTCTGCTAAACCATGTATTGTTGCTGCAAGTAGCTGCTAGGTTCCATTAATTATTCAGTACATGACAAGAGACAGAAGAGCAGAGAACTGTCATAAGTCAGAAGGAGAGCTTCAACGATGTTTAATCCTTGTTTTTAGCAACGTAAGCTCTTTAAGGATTAAGGATTGTTGTTATATTTGTGTGTTATAAAGCTGAGTACTTTGTGCTGAATAAATAATAAAATAATTAATAATGGCAAGTATCTAAAGCATATTCAGCTCTGCAAACGTTAACCAGAAAGTCAATAAGTTGCAATTGTTTGTTAAATCACATCTGGACTAAATGTGAGAGAAAGATGATGACCTAGCTCAGGAGAGGGAGAGTAAATGATGTAGAATCCAAAACATAATGGAAAAAGAATTTTGTTCTGCTCTGCTTCATACCCAGCCTTTATCCCTACACGATCTGAGCACTTTCTTGTAGCACATTAAGCAGTATGACTAACATCTGTCACATTAGGATCTCTTCTCTCTGACACTTTTTCCATCACCACCACTCCGCTTGCAGACTGAGAGAATTTGATGTGAAGGAGACAATTTTGTTTTTTGTAGAGGTTTATTTGAGATTCAAAATCAGTCATTAGATCATGATAGGTCTTGTTTCAACAGGAGAGGACATTGTACTTCACAGTTTGGCCTTGCTAATAGTTGTCGTTATTGACCCCTTTTTTACTGTGTTAGAATCATAGAATCATAGAATCATAGAATGCCGAAGGTTGGAAGGGACCTCAGAGATCATCTAGTCCAACCCCCCTGCTCACGCAGGGTCACCTAGAGCACGTGGCACAGGGCTGCATCCAAGCGGCTTTTAAAGATCTCCAAGGAAGGAGACTCCACAACCTCTCTGGGCAGCCTGTTCCAGTGCTTTGTCACCCTCACAGTGAAGAAATGCTTCCTTAAGTTCCTGTGGAACTTCCGATGCTTCAGTTTGAAGCCATTTCCTCTAGTCCTATCACTGTCCACCACTGAAAAGAGGCCGCCCCCCTCCTCCTCACTGCCTCCCTTGAGGTATTTATACACGCTGATCAGGTCCCCCCTCAGCCTCCTCTTCTCCAGGCTGAACAGACCCAGCTCTCTCAGCCTTTGCTCATAGGGCAGATGTTCCAGGCCTCTGATCATCCTGGTAGCCCTGCGCTGGACTCTCTCCAGCAGCTCCACATCCCTCTTGTACTGGGGAGCCCAGAACTGGACGCAGTACTCCAGATGTGGCCTCACCAGGGCTGAGTAGGGCTGAGCGTTCTTCACAGATGATGATTTTCAGGTGTTGATTCCGATTTGAACTGCATTATCATTTGTGAAGTTTTTCCTTATTTTGACACTCAGATGACTGGGAGCAAGACCAGGACATCTAGGTTTCAGCATCTACCTGAAATATGGAATATGGTTGCTGGGATTTTTCTTTCTTCTTCTTTTTTTTTTTTTTTTTTTTTAAGAGCAAAATATATTTGATGGGAGTATGCAAAAGAAATTAATTTGTTCTTGTAATTTTTAACATTTTACTGATTTACAGATCAGTAGTATCTGTTGGAGATACACCTCTCTAACAGATTTAACCTACTAGCATTTTTTTTCCTTAGCTTTTTTTTTGCACACCTGTTAGATCTTGTCTGCAGATTCCACTGGGGTCCAAAGGCTGATATTGTAAATCATTGATCTAAATAGTTCAAGACTTCTGTAGAGATGCAGCAGAGATTCAGTCTAATGCACATAATCCTACTGCAATTTTTGCTGTATTTGACCTGTGCTGTGGACTTTGATGAAATATGCATTCGTGTGAAGACCTGAGTGATACATTAAAAAAAAAAAAGAAGGCTTAAAAATATGACCTCAGTGCAGCCTTTTGATAGCTTGTTGATATTTTCAGGAGAGGATTCAGGAATGATTTCAGAATACATTGATGATTCAGGAATATTTAGAATTAACCATACTCCAGTTATGCAACGTGAGGAGGGCAAGTTGTTAAGGATAGAGTCATGAAATCAAAATACAGAAGATGACCCTGTAGTAGGGGTCATCGGTATCTGTGCCATTTTGGCCTATTCTGGAAATATCATGTGTATATTTTCAGTTAGAACTTCCGGTGAAGTTGTTGTGTCCTGAAGATACTCTCTGGGAACTGCAACTTCTCCTAGAGGAAAGCAAGGCATCTAGAAATGTGAAATGAGAGCATCAGGGCTTCCCCTCTCCTCTCTCAGTACTAACAGTCAAAAAGAGGTGCTGATGGTACTGTCACTGAAAAAGAGTGAGCTGGAAGTATCCAGGAGCCTGGAGTATTTCATTTGTTTCTGTTTCTCTTCTTTCTTGGGGACATGAGTTAACTCTTTATAATTATTGATGTTAGGCTTGCGACTGCAATGTATCAACATGAAGAATGCAATATTAATTTATATAGTTAACAATGAAGCCTCAAATTGATATGGTGGAGGGGAGGGAAATATATAACGGTCTGCTACAAGGCTGAGAGGCTGGCAGATACTAGGTTAGAGAAGCACATAATTATTTCCTGTTGGGCATTTTGGTTGGAGGGGAAAAGGTGGCTGCACCATCTGGAGCTTTTCTGTCATTTATTCCCAGCTGGTTCTTCTTGCAAGAGTTCCCAAAGAGACTCGAAAGCTGGCCTCGTTCGCTAGAAACTGTTGTGAGTTGGCTCACGCACTCAAAGTCAGAAAGGCTGTTCAAAAAGCGAAATCTTGGAGGCTCACTCAGGAAAAAAAAAAATAGATTTCCAAGCCAAATCTCATGACTTTGGCAGTTCCGCTTATCAGTTCTGGAGTTCCTCAGATTGCTGGTCTTCCTGCCCTGGCAAGGTTTAAATGCATGCTCACTGCCATGCATCGAATATAGCCCTGTGAACATTGCCCTGCACATAGATATGAATGTTTGAAATAATCATGTCTTATGCTGTGAAGCATTCTTTTACAGAGCTGTAAGGGTTGAAATCTGATGGTTTATTTATATATGTGTTGTGGACAGAATACTGGAAAACGGATTGAAAGGTATACTTCTCTGTAATTTCAGTTATGGGATAGTATATTTTTATGGAGGCTTTTCTGCTCATAGTTGTGTCTGATTCCTGCAGTGCCCAAGTGGTGGAGTTAAACACGGGCTCATCATTCTTCATAAAAATAATTGCCGAGTTTCACATTCTATGTGATTAACATGCAACTCTCACCTTTCCAGTTTGCTTCCTATAAATTGCACTTTGCATTTAGTCACTCTTAACCCCATCCAACATGCTCCTAAAGAAATTACTATCGTTTCTCACTTTTTGAAATGCCCTTTCTTCTCCCTTCTTCTTTCATCCTTCAAATCATGTGCTGACATCCAGTTGTTTTGCACTAATTTCAAGGATATTGTTCAGGACCCTGCACAGCCCTCCCTGGCCAGCATCTCATTTCAGTTCATATTACTTTTTTCACATTACCCTCACCTCATGATGATCTCCATTCTTTGTATCTCCCCATCCTTTTCTTAGTTGCTTCTTTGCATGCTCGCTGCTCCTGGGCAGTGATTGCTCTTCCTCTTAGCAGTCATCTCTCTCTTGGTGCTGACATGGTAATAATTCACTGAGTCTAAAAGCTGAACGCATAAAAAGAGGATTAATAGAGATTAAAAATAACTGCATAATTAAATGAAACCTATGATCTCTTGTTTCTCTTATCTTTGTCTTGTCCATTCCTGCAAGTGTCTCTTGGATTCCTACCACTGCCTTAGTTTGGGATTGGGTAGGAAAACTATAAAGTGTGTGTGTGTGTGTGTGTGTGTGTGTGTGTGTTATAGGGGATAGTTAGAAACGTAAGACTGAACCCCAAATCTAGAATGTGGAAACCAATCTACTAAGCCATTCATTTTTATAGCCTAAGGAAAATTATGAAAGTGCCTTCTTACTTAGAGTGCCCAAATTCATGTTGAGTAAGAGTTATTGCATGTCCATCTGTTTGCCTTTTTTTTTTAATTAGTTAGACTGACAAGAAGCTGCCTGCCACTTTTTTTTTTTTTTTTTTTTTTTNTTTTTTTTTTTTTTTTTTTGTTAAATTCTTCTTATTTAGCATGGATTGGCTGCAAAGCAACTCCCTGCTTCAATCAGATGGAGGGACCTGGCAGATGGGACATCTTTCAAGGTCATTTTTGCATGTGTCTGAGAGTGGATATGGCCAGAATAACCCTTTATGTGACACTGCTATTTAAACACTTTTACTCTTTAGCTGTAATATACTGAAAATACTGTAATTCAGAAATTCTCTGTAAATGCAAACTCATTTTCATTGCTTTAACATCTTTTAAACATGTCATCAAAGTTTATTTTGCTAGCAATAAAACCATAAAATGTGATAATTTATGGGAAGAGTGATATCAAAGTATGAAATTAAGGAACAAGTGGTGAGTGGAATCAACAAGAGAACTGAAAACGAGAAGATTCTAATTTTTGTTGTTTACAATCCCATCCATCTCTGTCCTTAGGCAGTGACACTTGTCCCCAAACAACAGCAGTAGCTACGCAATAGTGCGAAGGTATCAGCTCTGATACTGCTTAGCCTGCCCTGCCCACAGGATTTAATCCTAATGAATCTCCTCTTCGGATACAATTCTTCCTTCACATAAGATGCTTGTAATAGCAAAGCTTTCTATTTGACTCTACCAAATCTTTTGTCCTTGGTAGGGAACACTGGGTGGTTTATAACCAGGGATTCTTTACCATCTTGATGTAATGATAGTCTAAGTATCTCTTAAGCACTGTGGGATCCTTTCAGGGAATCAGTGGTAGATTCCTTTAGATACCTACAAAGTATTTGATTATGATAATGTCCACATGTACAAAAGTAGTCACAATCCCATAGCATGTGTATAGAAAGATGCTTTACAGAGAAGAAAAAGATTGTTATCATTTGCAAATGCAATTGTTATCAAAGCAAAGAGCCATTTCTATTCAGAGCCAACTGTGAGGGTATGCAAAACAGCATTCAGTTTTTGTGACTGAGCAAAAAACTGAGAGATCATCATATTTTACAAGTGCAGATGTAGATAAAAATTATAAAGATGGTATCATCTGGATTCTGAAAGAGTGAGTCTGTTTGGAGATGATTTGGGAATCCCAGGATGACTTTCTGTGTCCCTGGGAAGGTCAAAGTCTTTTGTGCTATTTTTACTTGTAATAGAATATAGCGTTTCTTCCAATGGTGGTGGTGACTTTGTTCTGAAAGTAAAAAGTATAAATGTATTTATTCATTCTTTTTAGTGTTTTCAATGGATCTATTCAAAACCTGCTTATACTATGGAAAACAACTAGAGCAGCTGTTTTATGCATATACATACATATATACACACATATATAAAAGTTGTTCTTGCTTTACTATTCTCTTTTTACAACATAGCCAGCATCATGTAATCTGTTTTTAACAAAGCAGAATAAGGAAACCCAAATCTAATCAAACAGATTACTGAGGATTAACTAAAATGGATAAGGACCTTTATGAAGGCTCATAATCACTTCTAGCTGCATAATATTCCTATTATGCCATACAAAAATAGGAGTTATTTTCATAAATTTATTCAAAGAGAGTTTCATAAGCTTTTATCTGAGTATTTTCCATCTATCCAACAAGAGAAAGAAGTGACACTTTACTACTCAGTAAAACTTGTTTTTGACACTATGGATGAATGGAGTAATGAATGCTTTTAATTTTAGGCATAGTCAAAGAAAAAGATCTGCACTTTTCCACTTAGGAAAGTTATCATGTAATGTTCATGTAATATCATGTAAAGTTCATGTAATATGTATATATACAAATATATATATGTAGACAGATATATACATGCACATACATATGAAGAATATTTGAAGAAGTTTACATTTGAAATATTTCTGATAATACAGGCAGCTTGATACCTGCAAAAATCCAAAAGAACTGAATGTATCTATGTTCCTTGAAGAAATTTCAAGTTGCATCTGGCTGTGTTTTGACTATCTTTATGTGTAAGAATAATGTTGATGTAAAATCTGACATAATCTTAATTATTCTCTAAATTTCATTTGGTAAGAGTAGCTTCAGATGAGCTTTTCTCTAGACTACAAAAATGAGCTGGGTGTAGCAAACAAATCACATGTTTTTGATCAACACTTTTTACCAACTAAAAATGAATTACACTATCTTTGATACTTAAAAAATAAATTATCAAGGTGCCAAACTCTATCAATGGTAAGTGGTTAATGAAGAAAAAAAAAAAAAAAAAAGGAACACCAACATATCAAGAAGTCTTCTCAGAAGATGTGATTTTCTGGTCCAGACTGACCCAATAAATATAAACTGCTCCTCATTAGACACAGGGAGAAAAGAAGTGAGGTGTCAGCTTTAAAGATGTAAGATGTATTTCAGTGAGAAGCAAGATATTCCTCCAGTCTGACTTCCCAATGAGGGACTTTTAAGAACAAATGTGGTCAGGCTTCCTCCTAGGGTGGTGGTTTGTCCTGTGGTTTTGGGACTCTCGAGCTGGGGCCTCACTCTGTAGTTTTTGATACATCAACCTCAATCCTTTTGTTATTTTTCAGTTTTGAACCAAACCTTTTAACTGTTGCAGAACCAGCACAAAATCCAAATACACAGTTTAGGCTATCTAATCACTCTAAGGGTTTAGCCTGGATTCATCTAGCTTCGTCTTCCACACAGTCCTACAGTTTGTTTATTTTTATTTTTATTTTTGCTGGAATAAAGATCAGTTCGCAGTCAGAAAACCCTTCCTTATCTGTGTACATACAGGTCATGACCAAGTCATCTTTTGGTCAACTACTAACAGACTAAATAGATTTGGGTACTATGACTTCCCGTTAATGGCATGTTTGCATAGCCTTGATTATTCTTTTAAGATATTTTCTAAAAATTCTTTTAATTAGCATATTTTTCAAAGTGTGACTACTGGAAATAGTCCAGAAAAAAACTTGCATACCCTATCAGATACAGCAATGGCACTTCTACGCTCCAACTTGACACTTAGGCATTCGAAGATTTCATTTGCATTCTTTATTACAGCATCACACTGTTTTTTTTTTTTTTTCAGTTATTTGCAAAGAAGCCTTATATTTTGTTTCAGCACATATCTGCTTCTGAAGTATGGGCTGGATCTCTTGCATTTGCCTGGATTAAAAAGCATTTCTTTTTCTGTGTCACTCTTAACAAAATACCCAGGAGGGTTGAGGTACCTGAACATCCCCTTCTCACCCCTTCTCCAGCCTGCCAATTTTGCCCATAATCAAACTAAGCAAGTGGGAAATTAGTTTTAACTTTTTCTATTTACTCCTTAAATTCAGTGCACTATGTTTAAAATAAATGCTAAACTTCATTTCGTGTCCCCCAAATGATATAATCAGACTGTTGAGCCTACAACTTGCTTTGATGGCAGGTAGTCCTTGATTATTATTAATGCAAAGAGTTTAATATCCCCAAAGCAAACCAAATCTGCATGAAAAGAAATGTTCWGTGGCTCTGATGTCAGAGGAGTAAACTGAGCTGGCCTCCTCATTGTTAATTTGGAAAGGAAAACAAAAAGACTTGCAGCTGGCCACAAATCTCTCATGTGTACTTCAAGTAATGTTTGAATGTTGCTTTTCTTTCCTTTGTTTTCCTTTCGTTTTTTCTTTTTTTTTTTTTTACATAAAAATACAAGTGTGACCTGCTAAAACTCCACTCAAACTTACTTTGAAACATATTTATCTCTTCAGGAAGGCTTTTTTTCATAATAAAAATATTGTCTAGAGGAAGCAGAATTACAGGCATTGAACTAATTTACAACGTGACTTTGTTAGCATAGATTTTACTAGCAGAGGTCTCGCCAAGGGCCATACCTTTGCTCCTCATTTATATGATTTTCTTTCTGCTTGCTCAGCACACTTCAGCTCCTTCTTCTTCCTGGCCTCCCTGCAGTCCATTTCTTGGGCTGGTGGTATTTTGTGCGAGTTCCTGTTTCGGGCAATATAAAGTTGGTCACAGGCCATGTGCTCAGTGCTTTGCTGCTCTATAAGGTGACCGCCCATGCTGACATCCAAGTCTGAGGGATGTCATAAGTCATTTCTTTCCTCCTCAGTGCATCCAGTTTCTGCAGCGTTTGTGTTTTAAGAATAAAATGCTATCCTTGCTCCCTCTGYGCTAAAGCCCTTGCCTAAAAGCACAAAGTGCTTAAGACAACACACTGCAATTTTGAGAACACCAGGAAGGACACTATGATCATTCATCTCTCATATTTATTGTGCGGCAGCTGGTCTCACTAACACATCTGGGATTTTTTAGGGGATTGCTTTGAGAGAGTGCAAATCTGGTAGGAACCACAGGAAGGACGCAACAGGGTTAAGAACTTGTTGGCTTTGGATGGTCAAGCAAAGGTTTGGAGCAGAGAGGCTGGTGCCAACAAGTCTGTAGTGTTTGGCTGACATCAGGCACAAGAGGTCTACAGCAGCCCTGTCCACTTGGCATGGGGGCTGCTACCTTGTAAGGCTCTCTAATTGCTTAATCATTACTCCTTGCTCAGAGGCCAGTTTCTTGCAGCACAAACAGATGGGCTGTTTTGATATTGGTGTGGTGAAGCCTACAGTTTTCCCCCCTCTGAAAATATATTTTTAGAAGATTCTTACTTGTTTAATAAAATACTTTTTTTTTCTTTTTAATTTTCTCCTACTTTTTTTCTCCATCTCACCACTTTCTTCTTTCTGTCTACATTCTTTCCATTCCATTCCTCTCATTGAAGGAAATAAAAATAATAAAAAAAACCAAAAGTGAGGTTAGGTGATAGGAGAAAGAGAAAGTGTATGGAAGTGTACAGAATATTTTTATATTCAGTATTGAAATTCTGTATCATTTGCAGCAGCTGCAAAGTCAAAAGGAAATTTAAGGTTTGTCTTTGGGCTTCCAAGAAATAGCAGCTTCTCAARACATTTAAATGTGTATTGCCTTCAACATTGCCTTTCTCATACCACCAGGGTTTTTCTAAATTAAATAAGTAAGGACTGATACTGATACTGAGAACTGCTCTGGATCTTCCGTAGTCATTGAGTCATTGACTCTGATTGAACCGATAGCCTTTRGGTCCTTGCAAGACGCATTTAACAGCTGATCATTAAGTTGATAAGAAATGCTACTTTCTTAGAGTTGATCATTTTTCTTACAGTTCTTCACACAGAAAGAAACACAAGGGAAAAAAAAAAAAGAAAAATTGGGATAATTAATCTCAGTGGAAGGAAATATTGGACTTGATTACCTTCCTGTGACTCCTCATTATTCATAATTTAAATATTTGGAGTGTTTTGGATAGGAGTACATAAACAATGGATAATGAGGAGGTAAAAGATGAGAACTGGCGTGGCACTTTTTCACTGAGCAGTTCAAAAGTTCAAGTACTGTGTATTGTTTTCCCCTTTGTAGCTCACTGCTCATGAGATGTTGAATTCACCTCTGCAYGTCAAAGGCAGATTTCTCTATAACTGCCAGTGAGATGCGAGCCTCTAAACCTGATCTGCCTCTGAACCTGATCTATATATTCTTTTTTTTTCTTTTTTTCCTATGCAGGGATTTTGTCAAAATATCACCTCCCCTTTTCTGCTAAATCCTACAGCAGTGTGCTCTGCAGTAGTTCCCAGCTGAACATTTTTGAGGTGAAAGCATTTTTATCTTGCAATAGTTGCKCCATTATGGGAAGAGTCAGAGAAGGCTTTGTCATTAGGAAGGTCTCCTTTTTGAGATGTACTCAGACCAAAGTAGGRTTTTGACTCACAAGAGAGACAGCAATACTGGAATCTGGACTTGGACTCTTGCAATCAACTGAGAGGCTTGTCTAGGCATATTTCTCTATACTACAAAATCTAAATTTCTAGAATATATCACGTTAACTCCTAAGATGCTTTTTCATAAGTGATGCTAGTTTAAAAAATTGAAATATATATATAAATATATGTGTGTGTTCTGCAGGATAGCAGAATTTTTAATTTTATTTTATTTCTTTACTACGGCTAATAGCCTCTTTCTTCCCTTTTTTCACATGTTTTGAATATCTGCTGTTGATTAACTTATCTCTGTCCTTCATCTAGATCCTACCAAAACCCCTGCAAAACCTCCCATAAACGTCACAAAGAGTGGACATGCTGCCTTAGTCATCACTTTGCCAAGTTATCTAGAGTTCATTTCCTCCCACCTTTCTGATTGCTTGAGTTGATGTCTCTGATACTATTAGCTCTCTCCAATAACAGTATACTTCAACCTAATAACCAGATGTTGTGACACTGGCAGTGAGCACAACGGGGACACTGTCACCACCTTGTGCTGAAACAGGTTGGCAGTTCTGCTCAGACAGTGAGAGATTTTGTTTTAATAGGTCATTTCTGTTGCTTATCATTTGCAAATTTGTGTCTAACAATGTGTGCTAGGAATACACAGATGAGGTGTGCACATTTCCAGAAGTTGTCTGAGGTGGTGGTACTGCTTTCTCATGTAGTTTCCTTTCAAATTGTTGACTGAGTTGCTCTTTCAGAACTAGAAGGTACTGCCAGTATTTTATTTGCCATTAGGAGGATCTGGCTGAAGTACTTAGCAGTGGGAAAATTTCCTTTTTTTTCTGCCCCATTGTGTTACTTGCATCTCCTTCTTTGATTCTCCACAAATATTTGACCTATTATTTGGCTTAGTTAACTACACAAATGGACTCTGATATAAATACTTCATAAATTTTAAGTCTAGAAGAGAACATTATGCTCATCTAATCTGACATTCTGCAATCAACAGGCCATAGAATTTGACAGGTGGCTCCTATTCTCTGGTTTAGYTAGAGTACATATTTTGGAAAAGTCTTGTCTCAGAGATTTGCAGTGGTACAGAGCCTGCTTTGTCTCTAGATAAGATATTCCAATGACTAATTGCCCTAACTGTGCAAAAAACAAAGAGAAGAAAAAATTATCCAGTATATCTAGAGACAATTAATCCAGCTTTAGAATCCAGTCATTAGATCTTGTTGTTTCTTGATCTTTTAGATTGCTATAATAAATCTCTTACCCATGTAAGCAAGTGCGCTGGCAAAGAAATGACAGACTCAAAGGCTTAGATATATTGTGTACAGATGTGTGTTAAGCAATAAAAAGAAGATTTAAACTGGGCAAAAAATAGCCCTTAAYATTAAATTGTTGATCTGTTTGTGGAAAATGCACTTTCCCCATRAGAGTATTAAAAAGGGTGGATAAACTGTTCATCATAAATAATTGGAGAGTGTTGACTAATGGTCCAAATTTCCTTTAGCATTTCTCCTTTCCTCCTCCTCTTGAAAATTATGACTTCAAAAGTTGGGGGATTGCTGTTTGACTATTTGATTTTCCCCAGATATGGTTTGATTTAATGATGACTTCCAAAGAAAACAGTGGGTTTTGTTCTGAAAAGAAAATGTGAAAGAGAAAAAGAAATCAAATGCTAATTTCTCTTCACATAAACTGATGGCATCAATGAGAAGTAAATTTGAATAAAATGTAATTCATAAATACAGCAGGGGTCTGGTTTTCTGTCACCGTGGAATGTAATTAAAACGGATCTTTCACAGATATAAATTTGGAGTAATCAGAATTTTCCATCTGTTACTGCATCCATTTTTGAGTGCTTCCAGAGGCGAGGAATCTAGTTTTTTCAAAGATGATTCTTCCTTTACTAAAGCAAGCTGCCCAAGCAATGACCGTTCTAGGTCAAGACCAAGTCACATAAAAATTATCAGCTACCTGACAATCCATTGAAATGGGTTGCCAAGGTAGGTCTTTTCAGCAATAGATGAGGTGAGCATGTGCAGAGCATGTTTCCTCCTGGAATACAATTTCATATGCAGAAACCTGACAGATTTTGGTTAGCTGTGGTTGGAGGTGTCATCCTCCAAACGCCATGCCAAAATCTGATGCATAAAGTTGCCAACAGGCAGATGATGACATGAAGAACATCAAAGGGATCCAGAGATATTTTGCTTGAGTGGACAAGAGGATGTTTTGGGCTTCTCAGGTGCTTAAATGCTCAAAGTAGGAACATACCTGAAGTGCTCTGCTTGCGGGATGGCTAATTTAGTACCTTCCTGCTGCCTCTGTGTGCAAAGCAGGCAGTGATGAACACCCTGTCCTAAATAGCTCACAATGGAAGTTAAAATAGGAGAAACCAGAGAAAACAGACCCAGCAGTAATCGAAAGAGAGCATAGAGATTTCTAGAGAGGTACAAAAGGAGCTGAGTCAGAGCTCACTCTCCCACCTCCTGTGTTAGGACACAGTTCTTGTGTTATAGTTAGATTAGATGCCTGTGGCTTAGGCATACGTGGCCTGGGTCATTAACAGTCATTAGATAAAGCAACGTTAATCCAATCTTGTCACGTTTAGCACCTTTCACCAAACTATGCTATTAGATCAGGACAAAGAAGTGGGAAAGAGACTATGATGAAAACCATGTCATGAAAATTTTAATGGGTTGGATTTAAACCCATTGGATTATAAGACATTATTAACAGCTCACCTGTAAATCCTGATCATTTTCCTTTCTGTGAGTATCCAGTGTAATATTTGCACACTTTGGTTATAAATTTTGAAGAAATAGCTTATAACTGTGGTTAAAATGCAGCATTAAAGCAGTTAAACAGTCTCCTTATTAGCATTAGAACTATAGTCAAAACACATTATACTTGGCTAATAAATTTATTTTTTATGTAATGGAAATGCCATCAAAGCACAGTTAATCTGAATTGAATTAGATTATAATTGGAGCTCTTGTGCACAAGGAATGAAAATGATTCTTTATTGTTGCAGACTGACAATGCAACATTTGTTACCCTCTCCCCACTACCCTCCTAAGTAAGTGGCAGCTGGAGTATTAGTGTGTGCATCTCATAAGCTGTGCATATACTATTACTGTGTTTCTGAGCATGGAGCTTAGCAATAATACAGTAAGGGAAATGTATTGTTCTGGGTGTCATTCATCACACTTTCACCCCGCTCTTTTAGAGGTGCACGTACTTGAGAAGCGGTCGTGTGCATGAGCATCCTCACTCTTTGATGGCATTGCTGGCTACATATGTTCATGTGGGTGGTGTGAATGTGAGTTCCCAGGACTCAGAGGAAAAATCTCATAGCCTCTTTTGCAGTGTTAAAGGCTGAATGGTAAATATACACCCCAGAGCCTAGCCATGCTCATCAGACTTATTGACTGCTCACGCAAGTAACTGGAACAGTTTCCCCAAGTTTTTGTGCATGTCACTTACCTTTCAAGTCAAGAAGATGTGATAAAGAGACACTTGCCTTGGGGCATTTGGTGTCATTTCTTCCTGTGGAGCACCATGCATACGACCAGGTGCTAAAGTAGTGTGTGGATTCACTGTTTACTACATAACTAGTGGTTGCACCATGGAGGGATGATGAATCTGGGATAAGCCATGCAGCTCTCTGCTATCCAGCATGTCCAAAAGCATAGGTTCACCTGGAGAATATGCAAACATGGCTAGTCTGGGGCTGAATCATGGCCCATCCAGAGGTGGTCCTCCAATCTTATAACTAGGATTGAAGCAGAGGACTGAGGAGGCAGGATCAAAAAAGAAGAGTTATTGGCCTTTTGGCAACTTCTCCTGCTCTCATTCCTGCTGTGGGAGAAATGGTGGCAGCTGCAAGAGGAAGTTTGAGGCACAAATCAGGTCAATAGCCCCATTCAGGACACTGACATGACGATCACCATGGTACCCAGGCATGTCACCAGGGAAACTATGTGAGGACCCTGCTAGTAACAACTATGTTTAGTCACATTTACATTGTCACTAATATAACTTCCCTGCTCCTCTCCTAGCATGGATAGGAGATCTCAAAGGGGAAAAAAAAAAAAAAGAGAGAGAGAAATTGGAATGAGTAGTTCTCTCCTTTTCTTCTTTTTTTTCCCCTGTGCTACACCAAAACAAATGAGGAAAATGCATTTTAGTTACTAGRAAAAAAATACTGTTATAAACAGAGAGAAAGCAAGATATAAAAATAGAGTAACTTAACTGAGAGCTAAGAGAACTTCCCCTGTAAGTCCATCTGATTTCTCTACGATCTATTCCAAATTTACAATGTGATAATTTCTAGTTGCTTATAAACCATTAAAATTTGCAGCACAGTAAGCAGCTAATGTAATTTTGCCTGCAAGTGGTATCATATCTTGGATCCACAGGGAGATGAGCATGTTCGTGTCTTATCATTGCCTTCTGCAGTAGGTAAAAATGCCCAGTGCTGTTGGGCTCAGGCCCAGTGTGAGTTAGTTGAAGTTCATTACTGACATCCTAGGGCTCATTTCCACTTATCTGCAAGTTCTCATTTAGCTTGTATCATCACAGCATCAGAGCATATTCCAAAAAAACACGTCAAGCAATCAGATTAATACCCAGCACATCTGGTTTTATCTCTCTTTTGCCTTTCTCTCCCCTAGAGTAAAGCAGGACAAAGAGGCACTTCGCTCAGAAAGATGACATTGCTACCAAAAACAGAAAACATCCTTAGTCAGTTTGGCAAAATATTATCGATGTTGCAAAGTCAAACACTGAAAAACCTGGGAAATCCAAAGTGAAGATTGTTTGTGAGATATTTGTTGTCTCYCATATTTAGTATTTATTAAATATACCGGGTTTATTTTTACTTGTTATTTCATTCATTAAGTTATGTGGAAGCTGTGTAGAATTTTTATTTTTTATCTTTATGATTTTTTTGTGTTATTTATATATATATAATTTTCATCCTTTTAATGGCTTATTGAGTAGAGGAAAATAATTTAATTTTCCCATGTTCTTTTCTGAGGTGTTTAGCTGTCTAATCCCTGAGTCCTTGAGGAAAGTTAATTAACTGATATTTATATCTTTCTGTAAGGTAAGGGAGAAGCATTGGTTTCCGTCTTCCCTCCCTCTGCCTGGTGTCTCAAAGCATTATATGGCCTAGATTCAACTTATCTGCTTCTGCCAGTCCTAGCTTGCTTTCTTATGAACTCAGTCTCTGGTCTGTTCCCAGTCTTCTACTTTTCTTCTTTATTTTGTTTGTCTTTTTCCCATTCTGCATTTGATCTAGAGACACCTTGCAGTTTTGATGACAAGGTCAAGAGGATCTTAGTTTATGACCGTAGTCCCGAGCATCAGAGAATAACAAAATCTAGCTTTACCCTGTAGGCTTGGGCTGAAAATGCCTGCCCAACCCACCACAATGCCCTACTGGAAATCTTGTCAGTGCTAGGAGTTGTGAAAGGGACAACTAGTGAAGGTAGATTTTGTGAGCAGGATAGCATTTGCTATAAGCTGGAATGATTTTTGTACTGAAGATGAGTCTTAAGTTAATACTCAGTCTCAGATGAGTTTCAGTTAATACTGAGACTTCAGTGCATGCAGGATGAAAGTGTCTTCAGTTGCCAGTGGTACACATGAGATGCGAGTAAACTCAGCATCTTGCTAGTATTTGCCATTAGAAATCATGTTTCCAAAAGCTGAATGTTTTCTGGAAATGATTTTACAAGGTGTTTAAAAACCTCTATTAAATTATTTTCTTCCAAGGAGAGTACTAAGTGTTCATTCAATTGCTTGAATTGATTGTTAGACCAGTTTTGTTTTGTTCTGTTTCATCCTATTTTCTCAGTACCTCAATCTACAGAGGAATTAAAACTAAGCAGTGACAGAAAAGATTAGAAGTGACAGAAAAAGTCTGATCTTCCTAATTTTCCTGGTAAAGGAAAAAAAAAAAAAGTGCTATGGACATTAACTGAAGCCAAGTGGACTTATATATGTATCATTCAAATCCTCTTGCTATTGCAAAAGAATGAAAGAAGAAAGTCTTAAGAAAAGCTGGGAAAGCCGCCTACAAGAGTGTGAGATGAAAGATATGCCAGGACCAGATTGTTCCTCAGCGCTTTCAAGGAAGCATGCACAACTTTATATTGCACCTGTTTTTTATTGCTCTGTTTTTTAGAGCTCAGTTTACCCATTTCTGGTTTTCTGGCCCTGTTGAACAGAGAAACCCAGCTGCTGGGGAACCAGACATTGTTATTGGAGGTTACTGAACTCTACTTTGGTCTTTGTGATAACAACTTGCAAGCACTGGACTGAGACCTGTGATACTCCTAAACATCATTTGATAAACTAGTGGGGGTGGGAAGGTCTGGGAAACTTCCAATTCTTTTGTGGCCTTTACTTTTCAGTGTCTCCACTTAGCCGCCCCCACACGCTACTACTGTCTGTCTTGTCTAATTTAGAGTGTAAATTCTTCAGGGCAGGGACTGTCTCTCACTGTGTGTTTGCATGGTGAGGCCCTGATCCTGATTGGCAGCTCTGAGAACACTACAAATCTATTTTAACATAACCCCAAATKGAAAATCCTGTGTGTCTGTGCCTTAGGGGATGTGGGACCATGTTCAGGAAAGCAGACTATAAGATAAAGACTGAAAGGTCATTGAAGACAATGTATTGAATATGAACTGTAGATGTGGAGCTAATGGCTACGAGACAAGGCTTGAGACAAATTTTCCTCTCGATCAAATGAAGGCAAGTTGAATAGGACTATGGAGGCATCGCTAACCATGTATCAGGATACTGGAAGAAGCTGGGACTGACATGTGTGCCCATTTCTCATGTCTATCTTTTTGAAAAGTCACTGAGAATATAGCAAGGGTTTAAGAAAAAGCTAAAGAGATGACTTGGAGGCTGGAAATCTCACCAAGCTTGAGTCACCTAAATGACATATCTAAGTGAAGGTCGCAGTTGCCCTAGGATACTCGCATAGTTACTGGAGAGACAAGCACCTCCAGGGGATGTTCACATTTGAGATGAGTTGAGCTGCTTTGGAGGTGCCTCCACTGGTCACATAGGGACTCTCAGGCAAGTAGGCACAGATAGCTATGTAACTTAGGTTCCACTAATCTTCACACCCCTAGAAAGAATAATTATGACAGAGAGTGTGTTTAGCTTATTGGAAAGAAGGTTAGGAAGAGACTTACTGACACTGTAAACTACCTACAGAGGAAGACAATTTTCAATAGGATATGTCTGTTTCACCTAGCAGACAAAGGTATAACAAGATCCAGTGACTGGAAGTCGAAGCCAGACGGATTCAAGCTAAAGATAAGGTGCAAATTTTAGCAGCAAGAGCAATGAACCTGGGGAACAATTTACAACAGAGGTGTTAGATTTTCAATGACTTGAAGGCTCTAAATCAAGATGTGATGTCTTTCTAAAAGA
This sequence comes from Nothoprocta perdicaria, assembly GCF_003342845.1. NCBI lineage: Eukaryota > Metazoa > Chordata > Aves > Tinamiformes > Tinamidae > Nothoprocta > Nothoprocta perdicaria. The sequence goes on from NW_020454605.1 coordinate 262,525, forward strand.
TATGCTATCTCTTAGCCATTAGTTATGGAGCTACAGAGATTGCTAGGTGATATGCAGAAGGTTACACTAGATGGTCATAAAAGCACCGTCTAGTGATAAGCACTAATCTAAATAATGGTCATAAATAATCCCTCGTAACAAATTCATTTTACGTACACTGTACCAGCTCATTGTTACTCAGTTAAAATTGCTAACACTTTTAGGGCCTGCAATAAGTGGATGAAGCACATGTCTTACTGGCCCTCCCATCAACGGACATATATTCTTTTTTTGCTTACAGACTCTTTACAACCTAATCCTTCATCTCTTAAACTCCGCATTACTCAGTGCAGTGACTGTAATACTGTTCATTCATATATCCTTATATATGCATATGTACACGCAGATATGTATTTGTATATGCATATATAAATTAAGGCAACTTAATGGAATTTGTTGAGTGGGATATAAGCTCCTGAGAATGGTTTCAGACATGAAGTCCTCACATGGGAAAGGAGTTGCCTCCTTCACAGAGRTTTTATAACATGCCCTCCACAATGTTTGGAGCCTATGGGAGAAAAGTAGATTTAGGAAAACACTAAAGCTGAGGAGCATGTTTTCCTGGTCTTAGTCAATACAGCTATAGGATAAACACAGTYACAGGACTGACTTGCAAAATTTCCTGTTTTGCCTTGATGCAGCTGTTCTCCCCTAGTGCCACAGCTGGTTTCCATTTCCTGGGTGGCTACAGATGAACCCAAAACACCCACTRCAGATGAGACAATTTGGTGTTTGCTCCAGAGGACACCAGTGGATGACACACTGTGTGCTGCTAAGCACTGAAGCTGTCAAAGTACATTTGTCTGTGATATGAGGGATTACACTCCATTTTGCTAAGCGTGCAGGACAGCTGTCAATCATATGTGCCTGAAAGCTGCACAAGGTATGCAGACACAAGGAAGCCACAGCCAGCCACAAAATGAAAACAGGATTTCAAGTGCCAGGATACTCTGCATATTCATTAGCACGCTTTTTTTTTTTTTTTTTTTTTTTCAGAAAAGGATGAATTTGAGAAAAACCGAGCAAATAATTGCTATCTGTGACAGCTGCAATTAATGTGCTAATAAGCTAATGTTTCTGAAGCCCTTCTTTCCCAGTAACTAAGAAATTTCAAATACTCATCCCATTATTGCATGGTGTCAGAGAACATTCTGCAGCAGTTATTCGGTGAGTGTAAGCTCTTCAGAAAATGAAGCCTAAACAACAACAACAACAAAACATTTCCTGACATTTCCCACTATTATCAATYCATAAATAGAGGACAACAGATGATAATAAAAGTCTCACGGTAATGCACTAACCTGGAAACCAGGAGGCATGAACTTAGTCGCATCTTCTTAATTATATTTCTGCTGACCTTGATGAGACAACTCAACCTCTTCTTGCCCTCTGTTCCCAATTTGGGGGTGTTTCTGGACTGCAAGCTCCATCTCACTGTCTATCATTTCTAATAGGCTGTACAGTACCCAACCCAACAGGCTTAATCTTGGCTGTTGCACATCATACATATGAAAACTTATGGGAAAGGATGCAAATGAAAACTTAAAGATTTAAGACAGTATCAAATGTGCTTGGGTTTACACTCTGGAAAAGGAAGAGCTTGTCTCCTTGGAGAGAGTGAAAACAATTAGCGCTCACCATAATTTTCATCCCTGCATCTCCAAAGCACTTTACAAAGGCTGATAAGTACCATTAACCCCATTTTACAGATGGATGGGAAGCAGCATCATGGAGTAGCAAAGAGAGTTGCTCAAGGCCATACAGTAACTTAGCAGTAGCTATGCAAATAGAAACCAAGTCTCCTGGTGCCAAGCCTTATTCCTTGGCCCATGCAGCTTCGACACAGGAGACCTGACCTCATTCCAACACTTATGAAAGTGGCAGTTTCCTTCACCACAAGCCCAAGCAGGTAGAGGGAGTCAATGACTGAGCCTGCTTCTACAGTGCTCACCATTCTTGCAATAATTACTCCGCAGACTTTTTTTTTTTTTTATGAGCTTGATGAATGTTTTATTTACATGGAAATGTCTCAGCTAACACCCACAGTAAACACAAGGCGGTAGTCAAAACGTTGCTACATCTATTATCACAGAGAGTGGGCTGAAAGATATGCCTGTGTCTGCTGTGAGCAGGCCTTATTTTATTAGCACTGCGGTGCTTCCAGAGAGGAAGAGACAAACTATCCACTTGTACATGATGGTGGCAGCGATTTAAAAGCTCCCATCCCCTGAGGCTACTTATTTCTCTACCGCACTACTGAATTCATTTTTAAATGACATTTACAGTTAAAATGCTATGGATGATGCTTATTGGTAGGGATGGTGCATGATAAATCAGGCATCTGGGCTTGGCACAGATGTGGCCTGTAGCTCAGGTAGGGGCTCAGGAGGTGCTGCAGTGCCCAACGTCCCTAGAGTGGCCTTTGCTCTGCAGTCAACTCAACATGATGATCTCAGCAGAGGGCAGGGAGCCGAGTGGCTGATTTTTCTTCTCCTGGGTTTGCTACTGGCTTCTCATGAGTCACATAAGACTGGATTTGCCCTACCTCCCTCCAGGGATTTTACTGAGCAGCCTGATTTTGGAGACTCAGGGCTCCCCTGCTGTGCCTGAGACTCCCGATAGATCTGTCTCCCATTGCAACTGCTTGTCTACATGCACTGAAAAAGAAGCTGTTGCACCCATAATTATTAGTTATGTTCCTCATAACTAATAGGATTCATACAATTGCACTGTTTGATTTTTTGACTTCATAGTGCAAGATTTCTGTGTTGAAGGTCAGCAATATAGGTCTTCAAAGCTTCCTAAGCTAAGTATTCCCAAGCTGAGGCTACTGGGACTTTACTTCTTTGGCACCCGCTCTGTGCTTTGCATCCATAAAATGGGCGCATTGCCATTCTTTCTAGTTCAGTAGAGACCTGCAGCACAGGCAACAGAAATCTGCATTAAGGGTATATTTGCTCTAACTCAGCTTCTACTGCCTGCTTCGTATTAACAGTCTTTCTGTAGAATAGCAGTTGTCCCAATAGCCATTCACTCAGTAATGACCAGCACCACATGCTCCAGAAGACCCAAAGAAGTGTAATATGATTAGGATTAAAGGAACAATGGTTTCTTGTACAGAAGGATACCTCCCAGAAGAAAAAAGTCATAGATGCATAGAAAGCTGTTGCCAAATTCAACTCCATGATGCATGGAAAGCATTATGGAAATGTCAAGTATTGCTATCTGTTATTACAGGCACACTGTAACATGGTTATTTATTGCAGTTGGTACACGGCATCCTTTTCCCTCTTTYGTCTAATTGCAACTTTCAGGTTGCTAATCTTATCGTTCTGTGTGCATTTGTGCGTGCAAGTGTATGTACTTACATACATGTCGGTACCAATTTACATTAAAGAAAGCAATTGAAATCTGTAATAATTAATGTAGGAAATTTGGGAAGGGCTGTGTGGTCAGCATTCTTAAGTCCTTCAGAATTCGACTACACAAGACAATTTATAAACATATTTTCCAAGAAAATCAAAAGCTATTGCCAAATAAAGTAATATGTGATATATGGGATAGCCTGGGGTGATAAGGTGTCTGGTCTGTGTTGGGAGGGGTTTGGAGAATTTCTTTATTAAGGAGAAATCATCTGAATGACTCATTCGTAGTCTGTCTGACTTTTATTTTGTGGATATTTTTTTCGCACTAATAACTGTCCTTTTCACTCATTCTTCTTTTAGAGTTATTAATATGCTCAATAGCTGTGCTACTTTTTCACATAAAAGATCTTCCTTTGCAAAATTCAAGTCCTTAAAAATTCTTTAATATTTTAGTAGTGCAATTTTTGAGGACTATGATTTATCTCAATGCTGATACATATGACCCAGTATTTTTCTTACCAGATATAAAACAGGGTGATGTGGACAGACTTAAATTTGTCAGGAAGAGGAGGATGTAAACAAAAAGGGTCAAAAGGAAGATAAAAATAAAACCACGGGGTCATTTCTGTGAACATTTTAAATGGCTGTACGCTAATGTAAGATGTATGGGGAATAAGCCAGAGGAATTGGGAATCTCATTACATAATTAGAATTATGTCTTAATTGGCTTAGCAGAGGTTTGCTAGGCTAAGGCACATGACTAGAATATTGATATATAAAAAAAGGAAGGGCTTATTCAAAAAGGACAGCAGAAAAAAGAGAAGATGCTGCAGTTCATGTATCAAGGACACATCATTGGCTCCAAGACCCAACAAATATCATGCGATGGACCTGCTGAATCCATCTTGACAAAATAAAAAGAGAAACAGCCACATGGGGTGTTGGTTTGGGGTGACAAGCAGACAGGGTAGGCCAGATGGTGGGGTGGTTTTGAACAACTCATGGAATTTTCAAACCCCCAGATTTTGGTGTCAGTGTTGGAGGATGAGTGTCATGACACCCACGTGTCTGTTGGGAAGAAACACAGTGCAAAAGGCTCTGCGATAGCTCTTGGGTTCCACTGGGAACAGCCTTTTAACCAAAATGTTGGTACAGTTGACCAGAAAGAACGCTTTTGGAGATTCTGACCCAGGTGTACATGAACTGTGTGAGAAAATAAAGTAGGGAGAAACTAGGATGATTATCCTTGTAATAGACAAAGACAAGAGGAAGAAGCAGAAAGTAAAAATGCAAAGAAAGAATAGTGGTCTTTAAGCACAGTAATGTTAATAAACTCAGATTTGTTTGCTAAAAAACATCTTATGGGAAGCAAAGCTAGTGGTAATGTGACCCCAGGAACATTGAAACACCTTTGGGGCCGTGAGAACAAATTATCATAATGTAGAAGAAAGTCTGGGAAAATTCATAGGAGCTTTTCCAGTTCATGATCATCGCCTTTATATGAAATTCAGAAAGAAATGATTGAACAAGTGGCAGATAGGTCAAACTAGTAGGCAGATAGTCAAACTATGCATATGCACATAGGGACAAAATCAGAGAGCAAAAATTTTAAATAAGGTTTTATAGCAATATAGAAGAATTTTAGGTAGATGCATTAGCAGTAATAAGAAGAGGAAGGAAATAATATGAAGAAACAACCTAGCAAAACATGTTTATTTTTAAGTTGAATCAGTTAATTTGTTCACCATGCTGTCCTGCAAACTGTTGTACTGGTACAAATGAGGAGTAATGCAAGGGAAAAAGGAAAAGCAAGGGGGAAGAGSGAGGAGGGGCCTAAAACAGTTCTATCACTGAAAGAAATGTAAGTGTAGGACCATTACTCAATTGGTAAAGAAAGAAAATAACTGATGGAAGTGACCGAAGCAGTTAATGCCTTTTTGTTTTAGTCTTCACTAGAAAGACTAGTTTTCACTAGATGAACTGTGATTAAGTGACTAACAAAAATTAAGGCTGAAAAAGTGTGAACTAGCAGTATAATATGGAAAGAATGGTAAGAGATTTCTTGAATAAGTTAGATGTCTCCAAATCAGTGGGTATAACATGTTTCCTCATAGCACATTTAAGAAATCATCAGAAGCACCTTGGYAATAGTTATCTTCAGTAACTCCTGGATGGTGATAAAATCCCAAAGAGAGCTCTTTTCTTTAGCTTCAACGAGATTTCTAATAGGCTCTGAGGTGTCACTCCCATAACAAATCTAGGTTTAGATAAAACTACAATAGAAGGGGAGGTGCTAGAAGTTTTCTCTTCAAGTGCAAAAGAGGTTCCATCTGAGGACCTGCAGCAGTCAGGTTGTGACTTTATTCCRTTTGGTATTCCCACCGAGGGAATGATGAATTAAGATCAGAAGGATGAATTAAGATCCATTTCCTAGTTCCTAGTTCTAGTCTCATATCAAGCTAGGAGAGCTTGCAAACACATAGAAAACACGACAGAAATGTAGATTTCAAATTGATCTTCGTAAAAACTCTGGAATAAGAAAGACAAGTGTGAAGAGCTACATGTAGGAGGAATCAGCTCTAATATTACACAGAGCAGTTCTGCCTMTAAAGCAAACTTGGCGTTAAAACTACACAATAATGCACTACTGTGAAACAGTGTCATATTGTAATATGCAACTAGACATGCAAGTCATAAATTAATTACTTCTAATTGCTACCTTAGCAGTGGTACCACAGAGAGTTTGGTGTGCCATATTGCCAAAAATACTGCATAAGCATCAGAAAATGTGCAGGGAAAGGAAATGAAAATGAACAAAGATCAAAAAAAGGTGTCTGCTGAGGGAAGGCTGAAGAAATTGGTTTTGTTCTGTAAAGAGGGGGCTGAGGGTCAGTGTCACAATTTATAGTATGAAAATGCTGCTGCAAAGAGGGTATAAGTACGTTCTGTACATGTCCACCAGAACTACACGAGAGGAAAATACAGATGGAAACAACTACTTAAAAAAAAGCTCTAACGGAAAGTACAGATAAACTGTGGGTAATTTTCCTAAAGACATAATGAACAGTCTAAATAAGCATCTGTCAGGAATAGCTTAGGTATTGCTCAGAGGGTGGTTGGATTAAGTAACATCTCAAAGCCCATTCCACTTCAGTGTTCCACCATGCCACAATTCATATCAGTTTGGACCAAAATCCAGATTCTCACACATTTGCAGTCACCATTTTCATTACCAGGATAAAATATATCTCAGAATAATTGGTGGTTGGATTTATCTGATAGAAAAAATGTTCATCTCTCACATCTTGAGTCTACAAAATCAGGCAGGAGGTAGAACACAGTTCCTGGTACACGCTGCTTTCAGGAAGATCCCTGAATAATGTCCAAACTGTCCTTCCTGAGATATTTGGCAGTTATAGTCTCAAGTACGGTATGATGCTAAAAGAGCTCATAAATTGTTTGCTTGTAGTTTCATGAAAATCACTTAGCCTGTTCTTTTCTGATGCAGTTGGCCTCTTATCAAGCAGCAGATAAGAAGGGGTGATTGTCTATGCAATTTAGCAGATCTGGTCTTAAATCAACAGTTTAAACTAAGCATTAAGGGGCTGAGGACTGCACTGACAAGTACATTGCGAGATGGAGGGGATATGAGAGATATGATTAACATGTATATGATATGATTAACATGTATAAGTTCATGAAGGGAGAATGCAGGGAAGAAGGGGACAAGCTCTTCTCATTGGTGACCAGCGATAGGACAAGGGGAAATGAGCATAAGCTGAAACACAGGAGGTTCCATCTCCAGGTGAAGAGGAAATTCTTTACTGTGAGAGTGACAGAGCAGTGGAACAGGCTGCCCAGGGAGGTTGTGGAGTCTCCTTCTCTGGAGGTCTTCAAAACCCGCCTGGATGCCACCCTGTGCCACATGCTCTAGGTGTGCCTGCTTGAGCGGGAAGTTTGGACTAGATGATCTCTAGAGGTCCCTTCCAACCTTGAATATTCTGTGATTCTGTTGTTCTATGGAGGTGCTTGCAGCCTTCTACAGTGTATTAGTAGGGAAGTAGTATGCACCTGTCACTAGAGCAATGGAATGAATTGCATCTTCCTTGAGTGAGCCTGGTGGGTCACCACCTCTGAAAATGATCCTGCTGGAAGGGCACTGCGCAACCCACGGGTACCAAAAGCCAAGATTTCAATAAAAGGGAATATTTTTGCATGCAAAAATAACCAGGATCTCTCTACGGTCAAACGGAAAAGACAATCTACTGAAAGCGAAKGGAGATTCGTTCAAGGAGAACTGGAGATGGGGAGGGCTAAATATTTCCCYACACGTATGCCTGCGATATTTTCATGCACGTGTGTGTGCAAGTGTGATAGTGCTCAGCACATGGAAAGGAGAAAGAGCAAGAGGGTGATATGTATGAAATTATAAAAATATCCTTGATAGAAGACTGTCTGGGAACAGTAAGACCTGGAGAACTGCAAAAGAAGCCATCCTCAGGAAATTTCATTCCCTGCTTTACAAACAAACAAACAAACAAAAGCTTACACAAAGAAAAAAAAAAGCAGAAATCTGAGTTACTTTGTATATATTAGAGATGAGTATAACCTTTTATTAAAAAGGTGTAACTGCAACAACGTCCTCGTTAGATCTCGGTTTTCAACCTATCATCTGTTGCAGGAGCAGAGCAACACTCGGGGTCCTATGAGATTCCTGCCAGCCCCAGAAGCTGGCAGCTCTCACAGCACAATGTAAGACTTCTATTTTCCCCAAGTTTTGGCCTGTGATTAATTGGTTTAATTTTGCTTAGCAAAGTTCAATTTATTATGCTTTACAGGCACCATTAGTATTTGAGTGTCTGCTTCTGAGGTGATGGATGCTATAAAGAGTTGGGTGGGAAATGGTTTTCCTGTCCCCACAAAAGTATTCAAGATTAAAAAAAAAAAAAAAAAGAAATCATACTGAAATGAAATCAAGCCCTCTTATAGAAAGGGGAAAGGAGGTGTGTGCAGACATTGTGTCATTACTAGCTATTTGATTTTCGGAACAGCCACTTCAGATGCCAAGACCTCTTGAGCTGTCCCTCGAGAGCATGTCCTCACCTTTTGGCTCCCAGAGGCAAGTCTCTCTCTTTCACCCTCTGTTGCTCAAGCTCTTTATKTGAATAAATATGTGTTTATTGAAGCAAGGATTTCAGGGTGTGAATTTCTTATGTCCCAAATTACTTTTTAACTATGGGACCAAAGAGCCTGTCTGCTTTCTGGTTGAATGAATATTTCATTATTTATGCAGCTGCAGCAGGACCTTGCTGGTCACCAAGCAGCCAGGTCTTTTGGGGTGAGTGACTTTCTGCTTCACAGATGCATAGCAGTGGCCAGAAAACACTTTCCTGGCAAAAGTTTAAGCTGGTGTGGTTTTTTTTGTGACTGACTCCAGTTTAAATATATATATATATTTTCATGGAAAGGACAGAAATAGAGAGATTTTGTCAAAAATTTTGTCAAAAATAGAAAGTCACTTTTGGGGTGAGTGACTTTCTGCTTCACAGATGCATAGCAGTGGCCAGAAAACACTTTCCTGGCAAAAGTTTAAGCTGGTGTGGTTTTTTTTGTGACTGACTCCAGTTTAAATATATATATATTTTCATGGAAAGGACAGAAATAGAGAGATTTTGTCAAAAATTTCAGGCTAGCTGTCATGTTGAGCAGCAAGTCTCCTGCAAGTCCCTGGTGACCACTGGTTTGGTTATCAAGGTGCTGTAGTGTGTATTATCTGGAAACACAATGGACATACACAAAGCTCCTAATAGCCAAGTCTAGCTGCCCTGGGGCTTTTGAGAACTGCTGTTCTAGGAAATCTTAAAGTGGATTGGATGTGGCAGGATCCTGGTCCAGTGTCAGCCAGCTCCCAGAGCTAAATCCTGTTTACAGTGGAGTACAGCACTTGCTCTTTAATTGAGAAAAGTAGTTAAAAGATTATCGCATCTCATAAATGACTASAATTCTCAAGTGGCAAGATGGTCGAGTGAAAATGCATTTAAATATATTTTTAGTGCATTGTTGCTGTGCTCCAATAATAAAATGCAAAGTATATGAAAGCAACAATTTCAATGGGATTTTTTAGAGAGGAAAATTAAGGGCTTGCACTATTGCGCTGTTACTAAATTCTTGTTCTTGAATAAAACAATGCAATCTGAAACATTTTTGCATCTGTTTGTTTCTTTGCC
>NW_020454605.1:272177-296981 GCF_003342845.1 Nothoprocta perdicaria
TTTTTTTTTTTTTTTTTTTTTTTTTTTTTTTTTTATCCTGCACTAAATGATTGGTTTAGACAGCACATTGGGCTGTGAAGTTTGTTGATAGTGTCTTTGCATTGCATTGGCATCTAGCTGAAATCATGACCTCGTGTCCTAGCATACATGTACTAGGTAGGCACATGTGTGGCTGTGGAAGCAGACAAGTCTTGTCTGAGGAGCTAATCACATAATTCAGCCAAAGTGCAAGAAAAAGTTGCAATACTACTTCTAAAAATGAGGATACAAGTAGCCCAAAAAATCAATACAAAAGGTGGAAGAATCCAGGCTGCTTCAATTCCCATTCCAATACCTCACTTATGAGTTTATTATTTTTTATCCTCCATGATTCAGAGCTGAATATTGGAGCAAATACATAGAAAGGCAGAGATTAAACATCTGTGGTTTTTGTTTGCTTGTTTGATTGATTTTAATGAGGTTGTCTGTAAGAGCAATATCACATCCTCTTGCTCTTTTGCCAGTGAATAAACCTAAAGCTCAGGGCAATGGACAAAAGGCAGGTTCAAAACATCTGTGACCTGTAAATCTRTAAGATTTGTAAGAACTGTAAGATGTGTAAATTGATCTTAGATGTTATCAAAGCTGATAATGATGACATAATAACAAGGAAAACTTTGCAGCAACTTAATTTGACTAAAATTAATTAGGTTTGCAAATGTAAACATGTTTCATAGGGTGAGGTGTGGCAAGATCTGAGCACTCTGGTTTATGATATGAATAGACAGACAGATCACTAAGGTCTTTCATAGGGTCCATTTAGGCCTTAATAATGCAAACTCCCAGGGTTTTAAGAGCCATTCAGTCTGCCAAAACAAAGCTGAGTCTGAGGGACTGAACTTTCCTTGGTAAACTGATCTAACCTCTCTTTATGAGGTGTGCTTGAAGGTCACAAAATCAGATCAGGAGATAGAGACRAGGGGACAGGGTCATACCCAAGCAGTTCAAGTAATTGTAAGATGACTGTTGTGAAGAAACTAGGCGAGGAAGCCTGCAAAAATGCAGCTGAGACCAAAAACCTTTGAAAGAACAAGTGGTGTAATTCCAGGCAATGAGACTCATGGCATTACGGCAGAAAGAAATAAGAACTATATATTTTTTTCAAAGGGAGATAGATATATTTTCTCCCTTCAAAGGGAGATGGAATTTCATACTGGATCTCCTCAGACTTTTTCTTTTTTTCATCCAACTTGAACCTAAGTCCTTGGGGGACTTACRTAACCTCTTTGTGTCTCCTTTTTCCCATCTATGGAAAAAAAAATGTATTGAAAAAGTAGAGAAGTAGGGAGGAAAGTAGAGAGAAAATTTATTAGTATTAATGTAGAGAGAAGCAGGATCATTTGCTCCGCAGCTTAGTGCAAGGACTGGTAGCCTGCTCCACTGAAACTCAAYACAAGCCTCAGATAAGCCATATTGGAATGAAAAGCTCATGTTTTATGTAACCGTGAACATAAGCTATAGCTTCAAGTCAGCAATACTGTCAATTTAACTGGTGAGCCAGAACCATCGAGGATGCAGTAAGCAAGGACGTGCCAGCCATTCCAAAATGTTCTCTGTAGTTTGCATAATCTTGTTACACCCAGTCYCAATGTATTATAAAGCCACACCTTTACCAAAGACTTAATTAAGTACAGTCYGTTTGATGTTATAGGACAGGACAGTCAAGAGAACTACCCCTGGCTTTGCCACAGACTTGCTCAAAGACCTTGAGAAGTCTCCTAACCTCTGCATGCCTCTGTTGACTCATTTATAAATTAAGGACAATAATATTTCTTTCTCTGATGAGATGGTGTCATGAAGGGGAATTCATGAATAGATATCAAGTCTCCTAAGCTCCTTGGAGGACAAGCTTCATGACAGTCTAATTTTTATTCTGGTGTCCTAAAGGCTTCTGCAGTTGTTCTGTCTGTCCATCTGCTTATCAGTCTCCTTACTAACAACTGAAATCATTGTTGAATTAATCATATTGGACAAGGGCTAGAAGCCTCCAAGAAAATATAACGAGATTCTGATAAGTTTCATGAAAATTAATAGGAGGGTAGCAGAAAACGATTGAAATTAATATCCTTCAAATCTAGGATCAACTCTTAGTTTAGAGAGGCTGCAATAGGACTTTCTGCTGCTTGGTTTGAAASTGCACAATTACCTTACATGTACTGACAAGCTAGTTATCACATGTGTACTTTGGAATCAGCCACAACATGTGGTACCTTTTGCCGGATAGTAATTGCTTGGCTTAGAAGAAAGCCTGGAGGCACGGAGGCTACCAAGGGGAAATGATAATCTATGGGAAATCCATAGGAATTGGAATGTCTTTGGAAGCACTGGGATCAGGAAGAAGGGAAAGATCTGGGGTTGTTGCAATAGAGTAGGGTGGTAGATAAGCTGCAATAGAAACCTATAGTTTTGCAGGTTTTGGTCCCCTACTTACAGAAACACTTGTTAATTATTATTGGAATACCTGTTTTTAAATTTTGAATAGCTAATTTCAAGAGAGTTTAAAAAATTAAAGGAAGTGGAATAAAAATGTTAAGCTTTTTTTTTTTTTGTGAAGCTCCAGATTTATTTCTGAAGATGCTCATTAATAACAGAAACCTCAAAGAGACATTTCAAAAATGTATATTACTTCCACAATAAACCCAAAACATAGAAAGTAAAATCTACCTAATTCTTGATAGTGATATTCAACAGACACCTCTGAAACCCTGTTACAGAATAAATCTGAAAAACACAATAGCTGCTAGCAGCTTTTCAAGGAATGAAGCCATTCTAGACTTAGAATCAGGTACTGTTCTTGCTTTGACAGGAAAGATTTAGGATGTCAAATGTACTGCATGCTGCAATGCATATCACCTGCTCAAGMGATGTTCAGTCAGTAAGGAAAGGTAATTGCCAGCAGCTTTGTAACTCTGTAACCCCTTTAGTACATTGCCAAAATACATCAGCATTGATGTTGGCTTCAAATAAGTCTACATATTCACTAGTTTGTGATAAAGGGGATAAGAAGTGACTGGCATAAAAACAGAGCAGTAGAAGAGATAAAGATAGATTGATGGTAGCGGTGGTGGTGGTTGGGGGATAGAAGGGCTTAGTCTTCATGAACATAAAAAATATTTTTTTTATTCAAGATCAGAACTGGAAGAAGGATAGTATGTGGTCTGACATATATTTATCTTTTATCACAAGAATCTGTAACTTCTTTTAAGTAAGTTCTTACTGAGTATACTAGTTAAATACCTGAACTAGGAGAGAAAAGATGTCAACTCAAGCCTTGTAGCCAAACCAATTGAGTTACTAGGAAGCTTTCAATGAGGGCGAGATGTCACAGATGGGCATGAGTCTGGATAATCTCAATTTCAAGGAAATCTCAGGTCTGCGATGTCTTGTTCAGACCTAGCTCTATTCTAGGTTCAGAAACAGGAGGAAATCCAGAATAACCTTATCTTTTGCCTACCTCTGAGAGGAAGGAGAAGGAGCAGGAATGTAGTAAAACCACTATCCTTCCATCTGTTGTTTAAAATGTGAAATGATTGCCCTCCAAAATATTGTCTTCTTGCTTGCTTAACCCACAGGCATCTCACTGACTGTTACTCATGCAGTGCATAAAAGTGTATTTCAGTGGCAGAGGCCACTGCCAATATTAGGAAATGGATTTTGGTGAAAACTCTTTTAGCTTTTGTATATACTTCTTTTTTTTTTTTTTTTTTTTTAATGAAATAAATCAAGCATACTACTACCTATGTGAAGAGATGGGTGTAGGAGTAACTCCATCTCCACTGTCAATCTGACAAATGAGAAGATTCCCAAATGCTCTTAACCTGCCTATTTCCTATGCAGCCAGGCACCTGATACATATCATTTCCAGTGACACGAGTCAAGTTGTAAGATGGAAGTGTCAGAGAAACAAAAGCTTTGCTGCTTATGTATGGAGGGAGTTTTATGTTTTAAACTCAACGGGAAGAGTTGGCATATTTTAATTTCTTGATTGCTCCAGTACACTGGAGACTTGGACAACTTTCAGAGGTCTGGTAAAATGGAAATGAAGGGAGGCTACACTTTAGCCTGTAAGGGAAGCATCATGCTTAGCTCCAAAAGACAAATTTCTACCGCCCAGCCTGTGTCCTAAATCTTCTTTGTAGCTTTTACACAAAAGTTTGTTCCCTTAAGCCTTTTGTTAAACTTGTTTTTGCAGGCTAACAGTTCCCTATAGGCTGATAAGAAACACCTTTCTTCTGATGCTGTTGGTGTCTCTTCCTGTGAAGTTCGCATGCCCTTGTGAGGGAGACCTTCCCATCTCCTCGAGGTTCCTCACACTTTTGTTTGCCTGCTTCCAATGGAAATTGCTAAGATTTCCCAGGCACCATTTCTTAGTTTTGTGTCCCCAAGTCTTTCACATCTAAAAGGACCTTCTTGAAGAAAAAAAAGCTCAAATGCATTGCTAGAGTAATCTGGTAATTTTTCCTCCTCCAGTGTTTACACGCTATTTCTTCTGAAGAGACAGCTTCTAGGACTATCTTTCTAAGAAGTTTTCCAGATTTATTCTTAAGTTAAATAGAAAAGACAAAAATAAAAAGAGGAAAATGTAGAAAATTAGCTAGACATATAATCTGAACGGGTAAGATAAGAAATAGTAGCACATTGCACTTAAAGACTTAAAATAGGTCAAAGGGTTAATCTGAAGTATATTAAATGCTATGTGCACAGTGTGTATGCATATACACATATAAATAGATATTAGCCCTCAGGAGTTTGAACAGTATTTTTATAAAATCTATCGTGGTTGTTTTTTTCCCTTACTATATGTAAGCTGAGTTTCTTAAGTTCATGATCCAAGACATCATTAGAAGTATCTGCATATGAATTTGAGCCAAGTCCTTAGGGAGACTCACGTGGCATTTGCACACCCTCTTGACATTTAGAACAAAAGTCAAACCCTGAAAACGTAGAATTATGAGTTAGCTTTCTTTTCAATGCCAGCATAAATTAACAGTACTGTCATCACCATCATTTAACGCTATGGATGCATCAGTATGGAAATCGTATTAACAACACTGACCCACCAGTCACCGAACCTTAAGAAGGGAGAATAAATTTCACATTGGCTGCAGAGACTTTGTGTTAGAAATCTTCCTGAAGCTTGGTGAGATACTGTACATTATGGACCAGAAATATCTGATGGGAAAGGGAAAGAAAAATTAATGTATGAATAATGTATTGCTTTTCTGTATAAGAACACATCTCCTCCTAATTCCATCAATGGCCCAAAACTGTTGTCAAAATTTGGAAGCTCTGGTAGATAAAGATTTTAGTTGTGTAACAATCATAAGTCTAACATAATACTTAATGTTGATCCTGTGGATTTTAGTGGCGAAAGACAGTTTGGCCAAGGTCACCTGCCTTCTTGACAATAACCTGACAATAACCTTCTTGACAATAACCTGGCAAGCTTGGAAAGCATTCTAGTTTGGAGAGTCTCAAATTTTCAGCATCCTTAGTTTAAAAAAACACTTCCAGAAGAGCTCAGATCCAACTTCTTTAGCTGACCGGATTGTATTTATAGTCACATTTGGCATCTACCAGACACTTCTCAGACATGGAACTCAAGGCACTTTTACAAATCACTGTTCTCTTCAGTTTACAAGAAAAGTAAGATGACTTGAGCACATGGTTGCTCAGTAACAGCGATCCAAACTCTGGTCTGAGGAGAGATGTTCTGAACCAGAGTGCCCCTGAGGTATTAGAAATGATATGGTCTGAACAAAGCTAAAGAGAAGTATCTTGACTCAAGTTGAACATTACTGTGGTGGGTCCAAAGAAGAAAAGGTGAAAATAGAAATGCCAGCTACTTGCTCTATGTTTAGAATGTCAGTAAGGACACTTTAACACTATATATATAGATGTTAGATATAAAACATATAAAATATAATACATATGTTAGACTACACATTTATTTATATATATATATATAAAATATATATATATATTTTATATATATATATAAAATATACTATATATATTATGTATATAAAACACAGAAAGGTGATGGGTCTATTTTATCTTCTGTCAATGCACAAAGATGTCTGAGTGCAATAATAATGCTTTGCTGGCCCTGCCTCTGCATAAATTACTTGCAAATTGTTGCAAAGTGATGTATAGCCCAATTCACAGATACATAGCAAAAAGCAGCAAGAAAGGCCTGATCCTGAGTGGGGACMCCTATGGCCAGCCAAAGCTCTCATGTGTCTTGCTGTGGAAAGCTAACATACATAGGAATGATGAGATCACAATTAGGYCCATAAGATTTGCTGTTCTGGATGAGGGAAACTGAGGCCCAGAAGTGCCTTGCCTGGGGACTGAAGCTCCGCTGTGGTGTCCTCTTTTCAAATTCCTCTGAGTATCCTGGTGCATCTCAGGGAGCGAGAGGCCGAGAGGCCACAGAGGCTACAGCCGCTCCTTGACAGCACCCCTGCTGTGCCTTAGCAGATGCAGACCAAAATAGCTTCCACTTGTTTCTAAACATATGCTATATTATTTCCTACTTCTATAAAAGTGCATCTTTTTTTTCCCCATCCCCCTTTCTTTTCTTTTCAGATCAGCTGACAGAGGGAATAGCATCTTTTGAAACAAAATAAGGTCACTGCTTCCACCCTAATCAACCTCGTGTCCTCATTCTTTCTCTGGCAGGGTGATGGACCACTTGCAGCCTTGCCAAACCTCTCTGTCCTCAGCCAAATGTGACAGTCCCTTAGAAGTTGCTTGTTCCTTTCGTGCTTTGCCTCAGGTCTCTTCTTCCATCACTGTCCCTTCTCAGGCCCATCCGACTGCAAACAGCCACTGTCACGAGAGAAAGGAATACTTTATTTTTCATCCCTTTTTCAAGGATAGTCACCACTGAATTATATTTGCCTTCTGATTTTATTTGCATGCCTGTTAATTTTGTGGTCAAGAGAGAGTAGAGATGACAAGAGTCTACTATCTTACATAATAGAAGAGTAGCATTTAAAAATGTATTCCCTAACTGCAGGAATTCATCACCAGATTAATACATACAGTGGGAGATAATCAGGGATATCGGATATATTCCAAACACTACCACAAATACTGCACTTCACTACTGCATCTGCCCTGTGGTCAGAATGTACTATCATTTACTTATTTTTCCTTACTTGAAGACAGAATTTCTTGATCAGGGAGAAAGAAGAAAGTCTATTGTTCTCCATTCTGTCAGAGACTAAGAGCTTTTCATTTACATATTAAAATATTTGGCCTCTTTCCATTTTTTTTTCTTTTTGTCTTTTTTTTTTCTCGCATGAATAAAGGACTGCTTCTTCCCAGCTTTACTAGGTATATTATGTAACAGAGAACAGGGATACCTTTGTCTTTCTTACTTGCAACAAGTATCTCTGGTAATTTAGATTGTCTTGATAGCACAGCTTGCCAGGCAAATGCCATCCTTCTCCCCCTATAAATAAATAAATAAAGTTACATGTGATGTAATCTCTCTACATTTTCTCAACTCCCATTTTTAATAGAAGGGATGTATTGGTGCTTTACTGATGCTGGATTTGCGATTTAAACTCTAATACAAAGTACAGAACAAACCTTTTTCTGTGGTAGTGAGATTAAGTGTGACAGAGAAACACCACGGACAAATAGTCTGTGGAGCAGAAACAATCACCAAGATTCCAGGAAAGCTAGAGGGAATACACATCATTTACAAAATCAGGCTTTTTGAGGAATCTTGTAGGTAAACATGGATGTGTTGAGCCTAAAATATAAACTTCTCTCTTTTTTTTTTTTTTTTTTTTTTTCCAATTCCTAATGGACAATATCATTGTAATAAATGTAGCTGTTTCCTTTCCAGCTGTGTATCCTGTTGTGGAACATGCATATATCTCCCTGGAAAGGCTCTCTGGCTCATAAATCTCTGGCTCAAATCTTTATAAGATTCAATGTATTGATGGTAAAGTGCTACCAGATGACAATTCTTCTTACAGGAACACTCATGAGAGGGTGATGACAAGGATGATATCSAAAAAACAGCAGAGGATCAGCAGGCCACCCACATGAGATGCGAAGCCTGCTGGCCAGCCCTGACTCACAATGACTTTCTCACTACCTGGACACTTAAAATCCAGTGGCAGTCAGTGGTCTTGCAAAGGTTGTCTCAATTGAGGTTGATCCTACCAGGGTGGTGGAACTARTTATAAGAGTTTTCTCAGTGCTATCTTTAGCCCAAATATGCATCTCTTGGCCAACATCCACCATCAGATCCATAGCTAGAYTCAGAGAGGTTTTCCACCTGGATATAACTATTTTGCTGGGTAGTCAATAGGGAGAAACTCTCATCTCATCTATGCTGGACAGAGATTTCAGGCAGGACTAGGCACTGGCTCTGTAGAAATTTCAGTTTGTTCAAGTTGAAGTGGTTGAAGACCACCTGCAGCCCACTGCCCCATGGACTGCAGCACAGGCCCCACCACTTAGGTGGACTAGTAGTTAGAAGGTAAATGTTTACCTTTTCTCTGTCAGTGTCCAGTAAAGAAAGAAAACACTTCTAGAGAATCAAAAAGTCAACTCTTAGGCTCATGGGTCAAGTTAAGATCATGTGCATTAAGTTAAGATAAATAGATAAAAGCTGAGAATGAAAAATCCAGAATTTTGTGCTCTACTTTCTTGTGTATTTATCTAAGGGAACATATAATACCTTAAACATGATGAGATTCTCTGCATAACTGAGACAGGGAAAAAAAATCAATTTTCATCCAGAGTATGCAATTCCATAGCCTATAGCAGGCCTTTGTGATAGAAACAGTAACATTTACAATCTATAAGTAAGTATGGGGTAAGAAAACCTGCAAGCTGTACAATGCCACAAGAGGTATTTTAATGCCTTGAGATGATGTTGGAGAGGAGCAAGGAGAATGGGAAGGTAGCCTGAGAATCGAAATCTCTCTCCACTGATTCTTTTCTCGAAATCAACTTGACCTGTTATCTTGCACAGTCCCAGATACTAGCCTAATCTGTGTATGCTTACACAGATGGCAGCATATTAAAATAAATAAATAAATAAATAAATAAATAAAACAAAGGAAACAAACAAACAAAAAACAACAGCAACAGCAAAATGATTCTCGGGAAAAGTAAAGAGAGAGAGGGAGAGAGAGAGAATTTTGCATAGATGAAAGCATCTGAAATGATTCCTAGCCACTTTGCTATAGCTGCTGCACAGGACAATATGTGTTGAAGAATTTTTGGCACCAATAGAAATTTCCTGCTGTTTAATTTTAGGGATCTATAGAAATTTCCTGCAGCTCCGCTGAAGGGAGGCTCTCCAGAGGCAGCAGAAACGTGCAGGTAACAGTCTAGGCTCCCTCCAGCAGAGGGAAGTGGTACTCACACACACTGCCTGTGTGCTCTTTCCTACAGTGACAGGGGAAAGAAAAAAAAAAAAAAAAAGCTTTATTTCTTGCATTT
Organism: Nothoprocta perdicaria; assembly: GCF_003342845.1. NCBI lineage: Eukaryota > Metazoa > Chordata > Aves > Tinamiformes > Tinamidae > Nothoprocta > Nothoprocta perdicaria. The sequence continues at coordinate 281,694 of NW_020454605.1, forward strand.
GTATTTGCAGAGCTGAATTTTTCCCATCATCAAAAATGCCTAGTTTAATCTCTGCAATTTCCTTGTTGCAATGATCTTACCCCCTGCCACCCAAGGACAAAGAAATGCAGTGTCCCCAAACTGACCCTCACATCTTCCCTCCTGCACAAAGGCTGCCACAGATCCTGGTTTTTAAGCCCTGTAAGAAGAGCTGCAAAACACAGGCACAGGCCAGGGCTCCAAGCATGGTTTTAATGCAAGCACAAGTTTTAGTGCAATGTTTTTACATAAAATCCCTGAAGCTACATTAAATGAGGGTGCCTTTCCCCAGAAGCTCATGGTGAAGAATTTGAGGGACACCCCTGAAAAGCTGTGCAAYGTGAGCTTGTATCCTGCAATCAGGACCAGCCATGTGCAGACATACATATACATACTCACATTCATCATGTCCGAAGGTCACATTGTTTATTCCTCCTCTCTCCTTTTGTCCATCATAGGTGCATCTATGTCACAGGGTCCCTTTTGTGTACACACACACACATATGCCTACACAAATCACTGAGCAAAAATACACCCCTGTCTCCGGAGAAACCCTTTGACCACTTGTCCGTGGTGGATATGCACTTTAAAATACGTTTGACTCTCGCCTTAGCTGTACTGCTTTGAGAAAGACTAGCAGCCTACTGGAGACCAAYTTACGAGGAGGATAATGTCCTTAACCAAGACTTCCTTGAACTACCTTAATGCTGTTTGTAAAGCAACCAGATGACTTGGTCTCTCTCGCACCCCATCCAGAGCTGCAGGGAGGCAACTTTTGCCTCCAGCTTTCAACCTTTGATGCGCGGATTTTCCACGCTGAGCTACAGTGTGTGGGTAACAAGAAGATCCTATTAAAGCGAAATCAAGTAGAAAGGGGATTGTCAGCTCAGCAAATCAGAAACATATAGAGCCCATCCTTCCTTCCCTGCATTCCTTCCCCCTAGCTACCAGAAAGAAAGGAGAAGGAAGGGGAAAAAAAAAAAAAGAAAAATAAAAAGCTGGTGAAAGCAGAGGAAAAGTGCAGCAAAGAGCAATGCYAGTGCAATGCCTCGACTTTATAGATGGGAAATTAATCGTTGCTGAGAAAGACGCAGCCTCTTTTAATGAAGAGGCTGCTGCAATACCATCGCAACAACTAGCAACCCACATGTTCTATTACAACAGGTTGAGCGAGTGCTTTGCTCCCTTGTGCCACGTCMAGAAAAAAAATAAATCAAATGTCTATACCTGCGGCTCCTTCATTTCCTACGCAGAGATCTCCTTTAATGCAAGCTTTTCGTGCCTTGCTTTGCAGAGAAAGGGCTGGTGATGACTTATTTACCTACTTACCTGTCCTTGAGCAATGTGGCTTTTCTCTGAATAAAATTAAACTSGCTGTTTCGAGTGATGCTTTCAGCCTCTTGAGTCAGGATCCAATTCTCAAAGGACTTTTTTTCTTAAAACCTGTTTTTCAAGTTTTCAACCAAGTATCTACAGTCTGCAAGATGCAATTCTCTTAAAGGACCTCCATGCCTATGGGTAAGAAAAAAATTCAGCATATCTGCCTACCTTTCCTATTTTTGGGTTTCCTGCATATCTGTGGTGGACTAAAGGTGGAAAGAATGTGCTAAAACTGCAAAAGCTTAGCTATTTTTGTTATTCACTTGTTTTGGTTCCTTGGCAGTGGGACTTGATTTCAATTGCTGTCAGTTAATTTAAATCCACTGCCATCAAATCTGCATGTTTTTAACCCTGTCATAGCAGTTTTAATATCCCTGAGTGGAAATATGCTTTTGTTTTGCTTTGTGGGAGTGATTCTGTCTTCCATATATAGGTATTGAAAACTCTTCTTATTAAGGCTCTTTTTTTTTTTTTTTTTTTTTTTTTTTCTGTAGAAGGTTATCATTGATTTTTCCCTGCTGTCCACAGGGCCAAACTTTCAGACGTGGTCAGCTGTACAAGCCTGTATATCTCCACGGCAAAGAAACCTATCGTTAGAAGAGCTGACTTCTGTTATAGACATAGGATGACATTTTTCCCCCTTTGTAAAATAAAAAAAAAAATCCACTAAAATTATACATAAGAAAACTGTTTATTGATTTTGCTTCTAATATACTGCAGAAAGTTTGAAGATATGGACCGTTGGCACATGAAAACCTAACATACTTTTGTGGTGTGATTTTATATTGTTCCTTTTTATTTTTTGCACGTTAGCACTGCTCTGTTTGTTCTCTCCCCATGCTGTACCTTAYCCCTGGAGCCAAGCAGATTGTGCTTTTAAGCACGTTCATTTGCAGGGGGAAGCAGGGCCTGCTTTGGAAATGCTGGCTTGTTTCTTGGGAGCAATGAGGACTCGTCCTTCTATGGTCTTAGTGCCTGCAAGACAGTCCCTAGGTAGAGATTTGCCTCCATCCCTCTCCCAGCTGCTCTGGAGAAAAGCTGGAATAGCTCTACAAGAGCCATGAGTTTTCTTCCAGATCAGTTCTGGTATTCCTCAAGTCAGAACTTTTCCCCAAAAGAGATGAATATTACTAATATTATTATCATCATTGCTATTATCACTATGTAAACAAAACAGCACCGACCGTGACAAAACGCCTGTTTTTATCTTTCTTCGTAATGCCACAAATCCTGTAATCTAATTGTTACACATCCTTGCTCCAAAGCAGGGCTCAAATATTAGCTTAAGGTTGTAATAGCAATTAGCTTAAGCTATCTGCCTAGATCATAGGGTCTGCTTACCACATATTTTATCACTGGATGAGCGAGGGCGCCTTATCATCTGACACTGGGATTTCTGCTTCCAGACAATGGGATCTGCCTGTCTCGAATTCTTGCACATCAGGTTTCATTGTAGGGGATGAACATCCGTTAGACACAGAAGGCAATGGGTTATTGGARGGGGGGAAAAATAACAGCAAAGTTTTCTGAGTGTCAAGATGGTCCTGAGTAATATAGCAATGGACTTGATTGGAGAACAGTGGTGAAACTGGCTGAATTAATGGGAGAATAGGGACAGCATTAGGTCTATATCCTTGAACTATGGGAAATAGCTCTGTGCCAAACTGGGTACATGGCAGAGGCGAGTGTGCTACCATCTCAGCCTGTTGCACCAGGCAAATACCTGCGGCAGGTGACAGCTGGGCACGGCAGCAATTTTCCTGTGTGACCTTATAGGTGGTGTTTTAGCTCAAATTCTTGAAATACCATCCATTTTGTCTCCRTGTGTCCATTTCTCAGTCACATGGAAGACAACATCTTGAAGCAATTTGGGTGGGAGTACAGAGTATTTAAAGCCCACTGGTCTGCTTTACACTTGGGGATCATGTGGTGTGCAAAGCAGAACCATGCTTTTAGCCTGCTTTTGTTTATCACCTGTGAAGAAGCAATGAAAAGATTTTGTTGTTTGTTCTCCATACATGACCTATTTTTATATTCTGTCCTTAAGTTCAACCTATTAGCAATGGCCCAAAATAATGTATATGATTATGAGGGCCTTTACTTTTAACCAAGGGGGCTGTTTCCAGGATCTGAAGATAAAAGAGATTTTTTCAGGGTCTGAATGGATTTCTACCCCTACTTGTCTAGCCATATATGMAAGATGCCCTCATCCTGACAGCATCTATTATTCTTCACTGGCAAAGGAACATCCAACCTTGTCCTTCAGCAAGAAAGGAACAAACCAGCCCTCATATAAACACGGAGCCTCTATCCAGGTCCACCGTCTTGCTCCTCTCCTCTCCCCACTGGCCAGATGCGTGGTGCAGAGCTCCAAGCCGCTAACAGGTAGATTAGTTGGCCAGTTTGCACGTGCTCCCTGGCCAGCTGGCAGGAGAAGCAGAGTAATTAGCTAACGAGCTTAAACCGCCGCCTTTCACTCAGGTCGGACAGACATTGTCTTTTGCCTCTCCAGTGCCACTGCTTTTCATAAAACTCCAGGATATTTATCCCTTTTAAGCTCTCACCCCCTTAGAGAACAGGGTGAAATTAGCCAGCAGGTTCAGAATACACTGCCAGGCAGAGGATTGACAGATGGGCGGCCAGATGGACAGACAGCACTACAGTAAGAGCTGTATTTCCTTTGGAAACGAGGCCGTCAGGTCTGAGAGCGAACAGTATGGAGTTATGGGATAGGGGGATTATGCCCCTGACTAGCAGATGTCATGTATCAGGCACTTGTGCAGAAAAATGCAATGAAAGGGTAAGTGGATTACCTTATTTTGTGTTCAAGGTGTGAGTTGCAGTTTTATTCTGCCTTCTGTAGACGCACAGAAATACGAGGCTGCTAAGGGTTGAGGAAAAAACAGAAAGGTAGGAAGATATGTGCTAAGCTCCATCACTCCTTTGGGTGTTGTTGATTAAAGGAATTCACAGGACTTCTTTTAATCCAGCCCAATAAGCTCAGGCAACTTTTCTTGACGGGTTTCTTTACCTAGTCAAATAGGATAAATTAAACAGTGTGATAGGAATGTAGTCTTCCAGATGATGCAAACGACCGAACCATCCTCTGATCAGCTGTGCTCTGAAAGCAACCAGTTAGGCATGACCAGATCTAAGAGGCAACATGGGCTAATTGTATCTAGGGATCCAGTTTGGACATGGATGGTCTGAGCACTAGTAGATTAGACTGAGAGAATCATGAGAGTGGTGTGAAGCTCTCCTGCTTTGGTTCCTCCTCACTGCTGTGTTTACTGGAACTCTGTGGATGCTGSCTGCAGTGCAAGGCAGCCTTGAAATGGTGAGAATAAAAGGTTCCARAAAATAGTTTCACTTTGTCCAATCTTGAAAAAAAAAGTCATTTTAATTTTTATTTAAATTTGTAGGGCAGCTACAAAAACCCATCCCATGCTCTTGATGCCTATACAAAGTCATGGCTAAAAGTATCTAGAAAAATAAAATAAGATGCTGCTGGAGCATTGCAGAATAACTTTCATTCTACATTTCCTAGTAATCTGATGTTCCTTCAATATTGCAAACTTTATAATCAACCTTCTTCTCTCTTTTCTTCCACTGCAAAAGCTGTTCTTAAAAACATCAAGTCCAATCTTCAAAAATATTCACTGACTTCTCAGGGATATTCTCATATGTCTAACTTTGGAGATACCGTAGTAAATTTACTTATGTAGGATGGCATTCCAAATAATCTTATTTTATCTGAAAGTATATAGAGGTCAAATCAAAATTTCATTGGAGCTCCATCCGAGGAAAAAAAGTAGTTGCTTGCTWATGAAATTCTGTTATAAATGAATTTTTCGTCTGGTCCTGCAAGTGTGTGAGTACATGATTATATGATTGTTTCTTTATGATTCGTAGCGTGGATATAGACAAGGGGTGTGAGYGGAGATTTGCAGAATTAGGCCGCCTATTTTTTTTTGTGTGTGTCATTCTAATGATAAAAGACCTATTTCTGTCCTTGCTTAACCTCCAGCAACCCCACTGATTTCCCCATTCAGTTCAGATTGTAATGAATGACTTTACACATTGGATCCCTTTTCTTCCTTTCCTTCCAGATTGAGTGACTCAATCCAGACGATGGGCTTCTGCCTACAGGAGTGTGCAACAGGCAGAAAAACACTGACTTTAGCAGGTTCGCTGCATCGCCACTGAGTGCTGCATCGGCGATAGGCAAACTTTAATGGAGTATAAGTCGTGGAAGAGTTTGCAGGTAAGCACCATTTTTAACTCGTTAGCCTAGTTTGTGTTTGTATCAATCAGCCCTGACTCATGGTTTATAAACAGAGGGTGTGTATTAAATATCACTGGAATTGCATTACATATATATTTAAGTTAACTATGGTTATTGTGGTACCAGCAGGACTCACAGTCTTTAATGCATTTATCCTCACAACATCTGATGAAATGAGGAAGTATTTTTATCTGTGTATTAGAGGCAGAAAACTATAGCCTAGATCATTTTCTGCTACAGTAGGGAACTGAAGCGGGATTTTCTCATCCGAAAGCTCACACTCAAACTATTGGTCTGTCTTAATGTAAGCTGTCCAAATAGACATAGAGAATAGAATCTCTTGTAAATTGGGGATACTGACTACCTGGTCATGATATGGCAGACATGATAAATTGCTTACTATTAAATAAAGTGTTGGGGAATTGTCACGTAGCTACAGACAGGCTATGCTATTATTAATGATGCACAAGGCATATATTTCAACTTATTCTTGCATATCCATATTGACTCTGAAGTGCAAACAATAATAGAAACTAGATTTTGCCAGTAAACTAACACAATTTATCTGGAGGACATGGCAGAAGTTGGAAGCAGGGCCTGATTTTTCTGTGTTTATATGTAGTGGTCATTCGCCTGCAATGTCTTTCGGTTGATGGAGGTGGCCTGGACAGGCACTTGAGGAAGTTTTGGCTATTTATTTGTCTGGTGGGAATACATTGAGATGGGCTCTTAGATGAGCCCTAAGAGATTGACAAGGGATGAAAATGTGTAAGAGAGCCAGTAAACGCACTCAGCTCTACCGTGCCTTTTTCGCAAGTTCCTCTTTTCTCTCCATAATCATACAATAATGCGCTATTTTGCCATCTCAAAGGTCAATGACTGGTTCAAAGCACGGAGAGGAGATGGCTGAATGGAAGGTGATAGAGAAGTGGATGGCTTTTTTCTCGTGTGTCAGAAGTTGTTCTTAATGGGAGAATGGAGGTGCCTCCAGTACAGACCTCTTCTTTTAAAAGAGCCCAGGGCTCTCTATGAGTGAAATACTCCCTTTTCGTTTCCCAAGAGTATCTAGTATGTGAATAGGTCTTCTTCTTACGAATTCTGCTATTGCACAAGCATAAATCTAGAGTCATTCAAGGATAGTAGAGGTAGGTGGCCTTACTGGAGAATAGGGAGATGTTGCGTAATTGTCTAAAACAGCAGATTTCATCAAAAAATAAAAAGTCTCCTTCATAGTGAGATTATGCCTTGAATATGTGTGCAGATTGGCTTTCCAAGTTTTATTTGATTTCAAATATTGTTTGATATGCCACAGTATTTCATTGCAATTTAACAGCAATTTCTACTCACACAGCTATTCTAAATAGGTTCTTATATATGCCTATTACCTTGGTAGCCAGGATTCTATATCAAATCCTGAACATTTTGTTATTAAAAATATAGAAGTCATCTATTCCATTCTCTTGTACAGTGAGGTGAGCAAAATTGGATGTGAAGTCACAGTGCAGTAATAGGGCAATTATTGTTTGGAGGTTCCTTTAAAATACTTATGGCCAGTTATATTGAAGATATATTACATTGCAGTTGTTCATGGCCATTCTCTCATAGGCTGTGGATTAATAAGTATTCTCTCCCATCCCATGGATTAAAAGAATATTTTGTATATACTTAGAGAAGAAAAACATGTCAGCAAAGAAAAAGTAATTGGATCCTTTGAGCAATTCATACTCTTCTTGACATGATGCACACCTTCTTGATGCAAATCCTCCTCCTTCTTCATAAAGACATTAGCAGAATTTCTGGAGACAAAAGAATTCTTGTTCTCCTTCATTGGAATGGATGAACCAGTATCTCATCTGAAGTTAGCCACATATGGTATATGCAATGTGTTTATAAAACGTCAGAAAACTGACTTGAAGAACGAGAACAGTACATGAATCGCCCTCCCCCTCTGCCGAAATGCTTTCCACAGTTAAAAAAAAATACACATTTACAGTTGAAATATAAATAATTCAGAGGCTTAAGGAAAATAATAGACTTCGTCAGGGAAAAATAAAGACCTATACACTTACAGGACCTTCCACCTAATTGCCTATAAATAATTGTCTTGTACATATTACCCACAACAGTGCGTGCTCTCTGACAACATTATAAACCTGGATGTCAGCTGCAGAGCTCAGCTGCTGATTGTAAGTGGTTTGAACTGTGCTCTTGATTTTTCTGCCTTTACTGTATATAGTTTTGTTTTATTGGCACTGTACTGTAAGCATATTCTGCACTATGCAAATACAAGAGCTGAGAAGCATATGGGCCGAATTCTGCAACACTCACTCAGACAAATGTCCAACTCACTAGATGGGAACTTTTCCTGAGTAAGCAGTAGAAGCAGATGCTCATCTTCATCTTCTGCCCCTGCCGATTTGTCAGGTATGACAACAGAGGTTTGTACATCACAAACATGGAAAGGAAGGGTTTTAGACTCAATGTTGTCCCCTACAGCCCTAGATTCACCGAGGTACTTCAGATACAAGAGTTCAGATAGAAGGACCAGCCCCTAGCACCCTGCTAGAAATCAGTCGGTAATGTGAGATATCCAAGTGACAGTCTTTCTCTATTCCCACCATTGAAATCCACTTCAATGGTACCATCAATGGAGATATCTCACCTAGTCAGAGGAGACTGAGTTAAACTCTAGGAATCCTTGGAAGTAGGAAGAACAGGGAAGTCCTGCACAGATCAGTTGTAAAGAGTACCCTATGATTTCTGCTCCTCCAACCCATCCAAGAGTTTTGAAAAAGATGGATTAATTTAACTCCTTGTCAAAAACTTGATGATTCAGTTCTGCATCCAACTGTGATTTGATCTTACCGTAGTGGAACCAGGCTTTGATTCTCAGCTGCACAGATGACTAAGAGATGGGTCCCATATCCCAATCTACCTATATTAAATGATTCACTCTGCTGTGGCCAGGTAATATGTTTAGAACTTGAAACCTGGGTCATATGAAAAGTCACAGATACACTTAATGTCTTATTCAGCTCCAGTTTTGTATACGCTGCCCAAGACAGCCTGACTATGTCGGAGAAGCTGGATTTCTTCAGTCTAGCTACCATGGGAACCAGTGCACCAATGATGAGGTAGTGCAGACTTCTGCTCAGCCCAGCGGCGACACTGGCTGCTCACTTGGGGCTGTGAAAGTCCACTGAAGACTGGCCAGTGTGTTTTCAGTGCTAATGTTATCCCTAATAGCAAGACTGCTGTCAACAGGGACACCCATGAGTTCCTCTATCTTACAGCTGTACCCTCTCAACAGAGGGAGACTGGGGACTTGCACTGCACTCTGCTTGTGGGCCTTCTCCTCATCCTCCTGTGCCTTTAATCAAGATGATTAATTTGAACAGAGGCTTGAGGGTCAAGCCCTTAAGACTTGCTTTTGCAACCCCTTTTTTTACGGCTTTTCCCTTTGTTGAAGAGAAGATGATGTTTGGAAAAGGGGCTTAGTTACAGATACTGTTTTGCTCCCTATGGAGARAGCAAGCTGAATGGGATATTTCTACATTTGAATTGCATGAAGAAAAGCATGAATTCCCTTAATGAATCTTTGGGAGGAGAAGGAAAGAGCATTGAGGTATACTGGGGCATGTATATGGGTGCATATTAATTTATAGTTTCTGTAAAACTTCAGTTCTATTGATCAAAAGATATGATTTTTTTCCTCTTTGGATTTGAAAAAAGAAAAATTAGCAGTGTAGTCACTAATGTGACACTTCCTGGTAAAGGGCTTACCTAATGAACCAAAGACACTTCTGCTGTTGATCTTCTTCAGCATAAAACCTTTGACCACAGCAGATGTTGCTACTTTTTGCTTGATGAATGGGGACTTTATGATAGGTGTTTTCACTGTTTTCTGGGAGCAAATGTCAACATGGAAACACAACCTGACATCAGGATTAATCTGAACAACAGCTCTAGGACTTGCTCTCCTTGTTCCCTAGAGCACAAGGTCTGTTAAGCTAATGGGTTGTCTTTTTGATCACCTTCTCATACCACAGATGCAGCTTCTTTAAAAATTCGGAAAAAAAATGCATAAACATATTATTTGGAAGAGATTTTGACTTAATGTGACTCTATTCAYGTGGAGCGTTTCAGCTGTGCAAATCTATGGTGGCGCAGGACACATGCACAATATGGCAGGCGGGTGAACACTGACATTTTAAAATGAAAACATCTTCATAAAATATGTTCCAAATTGGTATGCAGCACACTTTCACAACCACAGTAATTTGCTGTGAATTGAAGCAGGGGGATTTTCCTAAGCAAAGTTGTTTTTTTCCCCATTAATTTACTATTTTTTCTTTTTTTTTTCTTTTTTTTTTCTTTTTTTTTTTTTTTTTTCTCCTTACTCCAACACCGTCATTGTCTAGTTCAGTTAACAGGGAAAGGCCAATTACATAAACAGTGCTGATCTGTGAGACTTGCATTTATCAGCCAGAATGTAAACAAATAGTATGACAGTGTGCACTTGTGGTTATTACTTTCTTTTAATAACGTTGTTGGAAATAAAATAAAATAAAATAAAATAAAATAAAATAAAATAAAATAAAATAAAATAAAATAAAATAAAATAAAATATCGGCAGTGAACTGCTTGATCAACTGGAATAATTTCACATCTTCAGGAAAGTTCTGCAAACAAGGTGGAACACTAAGAGAACAAGAAAAACCAAAAGTTATATGCAATTGGAAGTGAGGACATTCCATTTCCTTTCTAAAATCAAATGCAAACTGCTCATGTGACTGATTTAGTATTGAACAAGAGAGGGAAAATTGCCTCTTGGCATTTAAATGGAAATGTTTCTTGTTCGGAAATTTTGGAAGCTTGCATACTGTATGATTTTTGAAAGGCTTATACAATTACCATTGAATTTGGATGGGGTCTATTCCTAACAATATATATATTTCTCAATTAAACTTTGCTGTTCCAAAGACCTAAATTACCTTTGTCTAGATTCTAGGTTCCTGATGTGGAATATATTTGGGAGGCAATAAAACCAATGCAAATATGCTTCAATACGTATGACTGAAAAGAAACACTGAACAGTAGTAGCTCTTTTGCCAAGCAGACCTTTCTGCCGAGAAATCTGCTGGTTAAGATTATGTTCTGATTTGCAGGGTGCCTGCTCTACCCTGATCTTTGAGTTTAGAATAGAAGAATAGAATACAGTCTTATTTTCTTGTTTTCCTCAAAAGCTGGAATTTTTAGGATGAGAGAAAAAAAAAAAGGCAGAATATAGCAGATTTTCACCTGGCTGATACATCATGAAGAGGGCAATTCCCATGTACCCCCAAGCTTGGCATTAAGTACTGCAGTCCATTATGTGCAGTCTTCCTGCAATACATTTTTAGGGTCTAATCTGGTGACTGTCCAAAATTTGTGATGCCAACATAAGCCATGCAGAGCTGCAAAGTTTCCAAAAGCCTCRTTATTTGGTGAAGGGGAGAATGACAGAAGAGGTGTAAATGGCAAGAGGTCAGGATGAACCCTGGCAGGGATAAGTTATCTGTGACTTGCCYGTGGTCAGGCAATAAAGCAATGGCAGAGCCTGATGCTAGAACGTGGAAATCACACCACCCTTTCTGCCTTCAGACCACATTGAATAGAAGGATTAAATAGCCCTAATTCTCTGTCACTACTGTTTCAATTAAAAACAAGTAAATATTTAGAAGACAGAAGCTGGCAACCTTGGTCTTCCTTGACAAAAAGAAGTAACTCTAACTTAAGCAACTAAAATCTTGCAGATGTACTCCTCCCCAAGGATTCTTATTTTAATTTTTAAATAATAGAACTATGGATGTGTGATCAAAAAAAAAAAAAAATGTTTGGACAGCACCATTATGGATGGATGCCTCCTCAGCCCAAAAGGGAGATGTTATGCAAGTCACCTAACTGAGAGTGAGGAAGGAACAGAGGTTTCCTGACCCCGGGAAATGAAGAGAGAGATCTCCCAAGAGCTGAGGGAGGGAGGCATGATCTGAACTGGCTCCACATGCCCATGCCATGCTCATCTTATCTCAGTTCCCACGCTCATGTCACCTCATATCCATCCCACCTCATCCCCATCTCTCCCCACGATCATGGCATGCTCATCCCATCCATTCCCAAGAACATCTCACCTTATCTCCAGTCCTCCCCAAGCTATGCTAATGTTATCCATATCATGCTTATCCTATTCCCTCCCCATGCTTATTATTCATGTCCCTATTATTATTATTCCCATCAATATGCTTATCCCTTCCCAATGCCCATAACATGTCCATGCCAAGCCCATTCTTAAATCCGGCTCATGTCCCTGTCCATCCCCTGTCCATGCTCATGTCATTCCTARGTCCATCTTCATGTCCATTCATACGTCCATACACATCTTATGTCTATGTACATGTAATACCCATGCCTATGCCCATGCCTCCCTTGCYAATGCACATCCCCTTCTCTTGTCCATTCCCATACTTTTTCTATGTCCATGCCCCATCCACACCTGTGCCACACCTGCAATTCTCATCCCCTCCCTATGCCCATCCTGTGTCTGCTCATGCCCATTTCCATGTAATGCTCATGCCCTGTCTTGCCCCTAGCATGCCATCATGACACTACCATGACATCCATCCCCATCCCTACCCCCTCCACACTCGCCTGTCCATGGACTCATGTTATGCCCATGCCATGCCTTCCCCATGCCACTCCCTGCCATGACCATTCTTTCTCATGTCAGCTTCATGTCTGTCCCTCTGTCCATGCCTATGCCCATGCTGTGCCCAAGCCCACTGTGGCCATCTCCTCCCTCTCCCCATGCTCTGTCCATGTCCCTCCCTACCCTATGCCTGTGCCTATGCCTGTTCTGTACCCATGCCCCTCATGCACATCCCTTCCTTCTTCCCATGTCCACTCCATGCCATGCCCACACTCACCTCACACCCATGCCCACCCCATGCCCTTGTCTCTGTCTATGCCCACCCCAAATCTATGCATCTATCCAGGTCCACAAACACCCCATGCCTATACCCACCTCGTGTCCATGCCCACACCATGGCCTTGCCTCTCTCCATGTCTGTGCTCACCCCATATCCATGTCAATGCCCCTGTCTGTGCCCACCCCATGCCTATGGRCGTCCATGCCCATTCTCATTCCCACATTCATGCCCACCATGTACCCATGCCCTTGCTTCTGTCCATGCCCGTACCCGCCACATATCAGTTCCTCTGTCCATGCCCATGTCCATGCCCACCCCATCCATGGTCACCCCATGCCCACTCTCATCCCACACCCATACCCACCCCACTCCCTTGCCTCTGTCCATGTCCGTGCTCACCCCATATCCATGTCTATGTCCATGCCCATGGACACCCTACGCTCACTCTCAGCCCACATCTCTGCCCACCTTGTGCCCRTGCCCTTGCTTCTGTCCATGTCCATACCCACCCCATATCTGTTCCTATATCCATGCCCATACCCACCCCATACACGTGCCTCCGTCCATGCCCACCCCATGCCCACTCTCACCCCACACCCATGACCACTGCACACCCTTTCCTCTGTCCATGTCTGTGCTCACCCATGCCCTTGCTCTGTCCATGCATGTGCCCACCCCATATCTGTTCCTGTATCCATGCCCATGCCCACCCCACATACATACATATCCATCCATGCCCACCCCATGCCCACTCTCACCCCACACCCATGCCCACCCCACACCCTTGCCTCTGTCCATGCCTGTGCTCACCCCATATCCATGTCCATGCCCATGCCCACCCCACGTACGTGCCTCCATCCATGCCCACTCTCACCCCACACCCATGCCCACCTTATGCCCATGCCCTTGCTTCTGTCCATGTCCATACCCACTGCATATCTGTTCCTCTGTCCATGTTCATGCCCATCCCATATACGTGCCTCCATCCATGCCCACCCCATGCCCACTGTCACCCCACACCCATGCCCACCTTATGCCCACACCCTTGCCTCTGTCCATGCCTGTGCCCACCCCATATCTGTTCCTCTATCCATGCCCATGCCCACCCCACATACATGCCTCCATCCATGCCCACCCCATGCCCACTCTCACCCCACGTCCATGCCCGTGCCCATCCCATGCCCGTGCCCACCGCATCCCCGCGCCCACCGCGCGCCCCGTGCGCAGCCCGCGGTGCCGCGCGCGCGGGCGCGGCGGCTGCGCTGCCGTCCCTGTAACCTGTGTGTGTCTCCCTTCCTCTCTCGTGTAACTGCGAGCGCGAGAGAGAGAGAGCGAGGCGAGGAGGAGGAGGAGGGGGGAAGCTTTAAATAAAGCCTTTGGATTGCAGCTGCTTATTTTGGGCAGTCCTACCAGGGACGATTCCTGCCAGGAAAGAAACTGGACCAGTCTTTGGGCTTTTTTATTATTTTTTAAATCGTTTTATTWTTTTTTTTAAATATTATTTTATTTTGCTTCTGATTTGCATTTTTTTGGGGGTGGTGGCGGTGTATGGTCGCGATGAGCTCCGGCGCCCGGCCGTAGTTATCCACTTTGGAGATCGCTGGACACATAAAGTGGCATTTCAGCGGGGGGGAAGCCTGCAGACATGGTAAGGCTGCGTTTTGCTCCGAAAGTGCAATTTTTTTCGTGTCTGCATGTGTGTGCGTATGTGTGTGCTCTCGCCTCCGGCTTGTTTCCCCTTCCCCTCCTCCCGCTCCAAACACCCAGGCAGACACCGGGCTTGGGGCTGGGGAGAAGCTTCCTAAATCCCCGTTTTTCCTCCCCATCCCTCCCTCTCCGCGCAGCGTGGCTGCTCCCTCCGCGCACTTTGCAGCAATCCAGGCAGGAGCTCCGCTCCGCGAAGATGCTGGAGGCACTGAGGACCAGCCCTTGCTCCGGGGTTATTTTTTGGGGAGGGCAATAAGGGGGTCCCTCCTATGCACCCCCCGACCCTGCCCCCTGCACCCCGGCGGAGGGAGCTGCGCGGATTTGGAGGTGCCGGAGCAAGGATGCAGCTCCCGACCAGTCGCTGCCGTTTATGTAATAGTAAAACCAAGGGGATTTTTTTTTTTTTTTTTTTTTAAATAAAACGCAAATAACCTAAAAGTCGCGGGGTTTCTCAGCTGCACTAAGCTTTGAGTAGACCCTACGCCCCGTCCCCTACCCTGCTGCGGGGTGCTCAGTGTGTGTGTGTGTTTACATTTGGATCAGTGGCAGACTTGGGGATGGGGAAAGGGCGGGGGGAAGGGGATCTCCCATTTTGCAAGGGGCAGTTAAAAAAAAAAAAAAAAGAAATAAAATGTACTTTTCTGCAACTTGGGAGGTGATTCGACTTCTTAGACATGCAGTGTTTAAAGCTCTACTTGCAGTCGTGCCCTTCTAGTATTTGGGGAAAAAAATAGGGAGAAAAAAAAACTGAAAAAAAAAAGAAAAAAACAACCCATGTGGCRTTTGGGGAAAGATGGGAGAGAGTCTGGCAGAAATGCAGTGGTTCAGGCTTGTGCATATATTCTAGCAGTTTGCATTTTGGAAAGCAAAATCTGATTGCAGAGCATTAAAAGAATAAACAGGCTGCTACCAAGGGACATTTTTCTTTTCTTT
>NW_020454605.1:297139-319195 GCF_003342845.1 Nothoprocta perdicaria
AAAAAAAAAGAAAAAAAACTTTAAGTGCTGCATGAGGCAGTATGTATTTACTCTTTCTTACCATGTCCATGTGAGAGTCGCAGTGACTACAACCATGCAAGCACATGATTTGAGGAAAAAAAAAAAAAATTAGAAAATACATACTTATGTAGTATGCAGCAGTCGTTCTTGTTGTGCTCTGAGGTTCGTGACCTTTGAAGTATTCTTTCCATACAGCCGAAAGAGACCTGACTAAATACTTCCCGACTTGATAGACAAGACCTTTCTGTGTCTTGAACCCATTTACTTGTAGCTTCTCAATTCTTTACATTCTTTTTCTTTTAATCCAAAAAAAAAGAAAAAAAAAGAAAAAAAGAAGAAAAGCAAACCCCCCAACCTTAAACCGAGCTAAAAGAAAAAAAAATCTGTTTACCTCCCACTTTGTGGTTAAGCATTCTTAACTTTTTGCACTGAAGCATAATATTCATAGCAGCATATACATATATATGTGTGACTATGTATGTATGTGTATGTGTGTGTATGTGTATGTATGTGTATGTATGTATGTTTATGTATATATACACATATATATCTTCATATATACATATATGTGTCCAAGGCCAAATACATATTTTTTTTTCTTAGAAAAGTTCAGAGGCACCAAATGAGCAAAGAAGAACCAGGTTTTGAAGCTGGAAGTTGCCTGAGCTCCTCTGTAGGCAAAACTTCTGCCATGGGGTGGCTGGTCCCATGTGCTCACTGTGCTCTCTGCTTTGGGCCACGGCGATGCCATCGGTGATGGGGGACCTACGGGAACCCAACCCAGCACCCTTGTGCCTTGCAGACCCCATGCAACTTGCTGCCCCCCATGCAACTTGCTGCCCCCCTCTCTTATGCACCATATGTATATATGCGCCATACCCATACGTGTATACGCATACGTGTATGCACCATACGTGTATATGCGCCATATGCCAGGCTTGCTGGCTACGGCTTTACACTGCGCTGGCCGCCTGCACGCACCTCGGGCCCGGGAGGCAAGGGCAAGCACACAGCCCTGTGAAGCCAAACCTTCCTCCCCAGCACGGTGCGAGGAGCTGAGGCCGAGCCAGTGATTTGTATTTAATTTATTTCATTGGCCTTTGCGGAGCCAGGCGCCTCCCACTTGACGTCTCAGCCCGTAACACTTTTATGGGCTTGGGTGGAAAAAACAGCCAGTGCGTATGTCTATAAATCCGTGTATCTATATATCTACCCATATGCGTGTATATGCATGCATGTGTGTGTATGTGTGTATGTATATATGTATATGCATCTTAGTGAGCATGGCATGTGCTAGTGAGGGGTCACGGTAGGAGGATGCATCGCTCTCCTGGTCAGGGATGAGCCTCCCTGCAGCTGGGCTCTGCTGGCACCTGCAGTAACCAGGGCCAGGAACGTGCAGCATGGGGGCCGTCACCAGCACCTCCGTCCCCGCCTGCTTCCTTGTGCTGGAGAAGTCCTCTGCCAGCACCTGCTGCTTCGGGGAGCTGCTAGGATTTCTTGCTGTCACAATCCCTTTGCAAAGCGGCGGCTGAGCTGCGACCCGTTCCCTGTGGGTTTGGGGAAAGGGAGAGGGATGTGCAAGGTGCTGCCGATGTCCTGCGCTTCTGCATCCCCTCCCTCTGGGCTGGCTCTGCTGCTCTGTGCTGGGTTTTCTTGGGGAGAACTGGTTGCAGTGGGGAAGGGAGGGCAAGCACCCAAACTGCTTCAGCTTTTCCCTCTTTTTTCCCCCCTAAAAAAACCCTTTCTGGGATGGGGGAGGTAGCATGGGTCGGRTTGCTAGTGTGCCTCATCCTCCCTTCCCATCCCCACGCACTAGCATGCATGATTTTACTGGGGAGGGAGTTCCAGTTTGTCTCATTCTATTTTATTTATTTTTTATTTATTCACTTAGTTTTAGCATGACCTGGGGCATAAAACCTCTGTTTCGGTGGAGAGGGAGGGTCTGTCACCCACAACGAGGGCCTTGGGCTGCTCTTTGGCAGGGAAAGGAGGGGGAACGTAGGAGGCAGGAGGTGCACAAGTGAACTTMATAGTTTCCTTTTGCAATCGGTCTGAGAAGCTGCAAAGAAAGGGGAAAATCACAGAGAGGAGAGAGTCAAGTTGCTCCCCTGATTCTGACTGGGGATGGAAAGGCAAAAAAACGCTCCTCTGACTGACAATCTTACTGCAGGGTTGGCAAAGGGGAACTATCAACTCAGTTCTGGTGGGTCTGGGGAATCAAAGAGCTTTGCACAGAAAAGGTTTAAAAAAACCCATTTTTTTTTAATGCGTAAAATTATTGTTTTACACCAATAGTTTAAATTAGACACCTTTCTTTTTTGTTTTGGTGAGTTGATAGTGCATTGGCCAGGGAAGATGCTGTTCCCTTTCATTTTGCAAAGCAAGGAGGCTGTTTAGGCTCTCCTTTCCTTTGCTTAGCTTCCTGGGGAGCGTAACATCTCCAATATTCCAATGAGGAATTTCTGAGTTCCAGATTATTTTTAATCCGGTCACTCACTGTTTCTCAGATCAGGATATGCGAATCCTAAGTGCTTTCACTTTGAAGCATCTGGGATGCTCCCACAGATGATCCTTTCCTGGGAAAGTCATTTCCAGCTCTGCCAGAGTTCCCGCTTCGCTGGCTTCTTTTCTGACAGCATCATATCTTTGCAAGAAGCGCGGCTGTGATCTTATGTAACTTGATGTTTCCAGATCAAAAGTTACAAATATCGCAGTAATAGCACGATGAGAGGGATTTGGCAAGACGAATGTTGCATTACATACGTAATTTCTTAATAGGGCTTCAAATCGAGGCGATTAAAAACAAAATTACTGGAACAAGGAGRAGAAAAGGTGAAAAAAACACTGACTTGCTCCTTTGATATTTCCTTTAACCCCACTTTGTTCTTTTTATCTTATCTCTGTAGACACAAAGACTTGTTTTCTTTTTAAAGCGAACTTCTCTTTTTTTTTTTTTTAATGGATAATCATAATATCAAAAAGCAAAGCAGCTCGGAACTCTCCTTCTCAGGTTTGATTCGAAGGAGTGAAGCTCCTTAAATCAGTGTCAGCTCACATTTCTTGTCTGCCTGTTACCTGCCCTGTTACAAGGTCTATCAACCTACCTGATTGTAGCTGAGAGCTAAAATATTCAGTTTCTGCTTTGGACGAGCATTGCTGGGCAGTTTGACAGCGCAACATGAGCCCCTTGCCAGCAAAACGGGTGCCCGTGGATCCCTGACCAACATGGGTCACTGAAAGTCTTGCTGTGAAACACGTTAAAATATACAGGCTTACATTTCTGGTGTGCTCTTGGTTAAATGTACAATGAATGGCAATGCAATTTTATCTTTAACTGATCGCCGCAGCTGGAGGAGTGAGGCTGCAGGGGGGCTCCAGCACTTGTGTTTATACCCAGCCAAAAAAAATATATGTTTGCCTTTCCCTGTGCCAGTCAGAGAATTTCCATAGAAGTATTTTCCTTTGCCAGATCTTCCTGAATCTTTCTTTTTGGGGCACCTTTGAAGGCAGAAGTAGAGCCCAGAGGCAAATAGGAGAGCGCATCCGTCGGGCTATGCGGAGTGCTGGGCACTTCTTGCAAGAAGTTTAAATTCCTTGGGAAGTTTCAGCATTGCTTGGGAGAAACCTTACGTCCTTATGGCAGCTGTCTGTGGATGGGGCTGTTTGCTTCGGAGGGGAATTCAGACTTGGTTGCGTGTGTTGCCCTGTTGCATGTCAGCAAAGATGATGCTTTTCCCAGTGTAGGGAAAGCTGCTGAAATTCGTGTTCACCCAGAATTCTGGCCGGCAGGAGGAGGAAAAGGTGATATGAGGTAGAAGGTAGAATACATCCAGAAGGTTATGTTTCCTATTTTAAGGTAAAACTGCCTTTCTAGGATCTGACACAGGCCTGCTTTTTTTTTTTTTTTTTTTTTTTTTTTTTTTTTTCTTTCTTTCTTTACAAGAGATAAGAAGAAGTGAAAAGATCACAAAGGAGTGAGCTGCCGCTGAGGGTCGATTTAGGTGGATTGGCTTGCTGAATCACATTTATCAGTCCATTTAAATGGGGATAATTCAATTAGATTTCGCTGATATCTCCTCAGGCTTGAGCAAAATAGTGTTTCCTACAATCTGGGAACGCTCCAGTTCCAAATCCTGCTTCACTATAGCACTAATGCTGAAGCCTGGGCCACAAATGTGCTACCAGCTCAGTGGCAGTGAGTGGGGATGCAGGAGATATTTCCTGACCATTGATTTAGGGTCTGTGTGGTCACTGAGCACTGCTTTCTTCTGAAACTCTGTGCGGAAACACATGATTAAATCTCAGTTTTAAGTCAACCTTGTGTTGGATAGGCAATAAAGGGTCAAGCACATTAAAAGTTCTTAATGCGTGCTTAAAACTTTTGCTCTCTAGGTCTGTGAGGTCTACGACTAAAACCAGACCTTCTACATAACACCGTGGGGATGGCAAAATAAATCAGGATTCAGTGCCAGAATAGGAGTAGTCCAGAGTCCACCCAGGATCTCATCCAGTGGTGTTGTGGACATAAATGGCCCAATCTTTTCAGTGAATTCAACTCCCAAACTCAGTAACAGATGGTTTTCAGGATTCTGCCTCTTGCTTTTGAGCTGTTGCAAGCTCACTGAGTTTTAAGGTGTGATCTTTCTGGCACACGGCGAAGATTCTGACATTAGGAAGTGGAGAGCAACCTCCAGAGCTCATCCAAGCCACTGTTGGGGCTTGCTGATGGTGTTGAAGCAAAGCAAAGTTCACAGGGGCTTTAATTGCCACCGTGGGTGTTGGAAACCCTGTGCTTTGGAGATGAACACGCTGGCATTGCGACATCCTTGGCTTTGGCACTCTTGTTGGSAAAGGTTGGGTTGAAGTGACTTGCCCGGCATCGCCTACGTTCTCACAAAGATGTTGGGCATCCTCGACGTGAAACGTGTTCCTCCACTGCCCTCCATCCTTACTTACTCGGTCCTTATCTGTGGTCTTATCGGTAACAATCTTGTTTTGTTTTGTTTCAAGCAGACTTGTAAAAACTAGGGTGTAGCAACAGGGCTTTATCAACAAGGTCTCTACTTGGCCACGCTCACACAGATTCACATAATATTCATGAAAAGAAGTCTAATCCTCTTCCAGGCAAACTTCAAATCCTGGAGATGCAAGAAAAGAGTTTTGTGAACAGATTATTGTCATTTTTTTTTTAACATGAGTCAAACAACATATTTTTCCCTTGCCTTGTTCTCAGAAACTGCTGAACTGTTTTGACTGAAATTTCCCAAAAAACTTCGGCCTGAGGCAGACAGCTGGCATGGAAATTTTCAGCCCAAACAATTTGCTTAGTATAGTTATGAGAAACTGCAAATGGTGTTTTATAATTAAAGCTGTCTTGCTCTTCCCATAGTCAACAACACAACTAACTTTGTCTTTTACAAATAAAATCTTGAGGTTTGGTTGCACGCTGATTTTGTGCATGTGTGCTTGACAGATATTTTTATATTTTGGAAATTTTTATTATAAAGCTGGCACATGCATTTCAGCGTGTGTTACCAGACAACAAAATCCTAGCCTTCCTGGGAAGGAAAAAGTGAATGCAACTAATGAGAATTCCACAAAGCCGCATCAAAGGGCTACAACATCGCAGGATTTGTAGAACAGGATTAAAAGCAAAGAAATCCCAAGAGAGGCTGCATTGACAGAGCAATCACACAAATTCCCACGTACCTTACTTTAGGGTTCATGCTCCTTCTGACAGAAGAAGACTGATTTAATAGGACAACATTCTCTTCTAGAGATTGATTGGATTCTAACCTTTGATTGGAAATCATAGTCCCTCCACCCAACAATAGAATAGAATAGGAATAAAATAAAATAAAATAAAATAAAATAAAATAAAATAAAATAAAATAAAATAAAATAAAATAAGCAACCCCCTCCGCAAGCTGGAAATGTAGATTACTGTATATTTTTTTGTGCAAGCAACTTTTTCTTCTTTTATTGTTAATATGGACAACTGCTAAGGCTATGGTTCCATACAGGAGCTATCCTTGGGACCCATTGCCATAAGAGGAGTTGGGTGGTGGGCTCCCATTTCTCCTTTCTGTCTATTGTCCTCCTCTGGTTTCTGTCCTTCCAGCCCCCTACCTCAGGTCATATCTGATCTTTGAATTTAAATCACTAATCCAGCACACAATTAGCTCCATCTTTTGCTACATGGTCTGACAGAGCTCTGCTCCACCAATATTCCATTCTTTTAGGCTCTCCTTTAGCAAAAATCTTTCTATATTCCTGATGGTCTTTCTTGCCTTTTCTCTATCTTTGTATTCTACTACTATATACTACAATCTCTAGTATTCTAATTATTTTGGAGATGGGTTGACCAAAAATGCATGTGGCATTGAGACTGGAATGCAGCATTGGTTTAAACAGTGGCAAAATGATTTTTTGTGTGTGTGTGTTTTTACTGTATAACATTTTTCTAATAAAACTAACATTCTTCTCACATTTTTGTTTGACAAGCAAGCTAACGATTGCAGAGGATGTACCATGGTGATTCCCTTCTCCTTCCTGTGTGGGAACAGTTAATTTAGAGCCCACATTGTGTATTTATAGCTGGAACTGTTTCTCCTTTTCATGCATTACTTTGCTTTTATTGACAGTGAATCTCATCTGATGTTTTTATCACCCAGCTAGTTACTCACTATTGTGAGAATAGATTTTGTGCAATGACTGGAGGCTTCAGGGGAGGATCAGAAAGCCCAGCAATGGGGAAGGCTTTCCTTTTGATTTTTATTCTTGTCCTGTGCATAATCTGACCAACAATATAGCTGACAAAATAAATTCAATATTGAGTAAAAGCAAACAGCCTGTCTGGCCCATGATACCTGTCTGTGGAGCACTTCAATATTGAGTAAAAGCAAACAGCCTGTCTGGCCCATGATACCTGTCTGTGGAGCACTCTCTTGCTCAAATATTTTTGCTTCTCATCGACGGCATTGGAGTTGTCTCGTTTCTTTCAACTTCTTTCTAGAGAGCATCTGCTCTCTCCCCAAATAGTATATTAGGTTCCTTACTTCCCAGCCCTGTCTCATCCACACTTGAACACCCAAGGCCCGAACCCAAAATTGCTTAATTAGCAGGGCTCAGCTCAGCCACTCACAGTCTGATTGCTTTCCTTTGCCTAAAATTGACTCCTAACTGTCTCAAAAAACATGCCATTCTGGTGATGGCCTGGCAATGATACCCAGAGTTTGGAAGTTCAGGGTACCCTTCCCCTTATGTGTTTATCTTGCAAGGAAGTATAAGCAAAGCCACCTCTCTTGTGCTTAAAGCCCTGCTCGTTGTCAGGCACTTGCATCTGCCCAAATAATGTCTGTTTTAGGGCTTGAGTTTTGCAGCGCATCATTGCCACTGCTTTTCACCAATATTACTCACGATGGGAGGGAGACACAGAGGACTCATATGGAAACGACTTTCATCCCTGCATACCCTACATGTGCCCAGAAATGTCTTCTGCTCATGGATCTCTCTGCCAAATGTTGCTGATCACAGGCTCCTGGGAGCCACACTATTGTACACCTGCATCACTTAGTTTTTCATGATGCTGTATCTTCTGCATAATTGATGTTTTGCTGAATTTTAGGTATTTATTTCTTTTGACTTTTTTAATGCCTTCTTCTGAGATAATCAGGCAGCAAGGGTCTGTTTCAGAAAATGAGAATAGGGAAGAAATGGGAAGAGAGGACTTCTGGAACCTGGCACTGGGGAAGAAAGAAGGTCTTATGGAAGAAGGGACAGGAGAATAAAAGGAATGGAGGGATCTACGTCCTATGTGAGCTTTTTTGGTCCTACAGCTCTTTAGATTGGTATTCTGCTCCGTACTGACAATTGATATATATATATATATAAAAAATTATATATTTTTATATAATTATATATATATTATATAAAAATATTTTTTATATATATATATTTTACTTGTTATTTACCCCTCTTCAGAGCATCAGTATCTAACTATTGCATAACATATCTGTCAGGCATGCAATTAAAAAAAAAAAAAAAATCAGGATACTTCTTACCTGTCAGTTACTCTTTCTGTTCCCAACAACACCCAACCCCAGGAAATGCTTCTGATCAAATACGTTTGTGTGTTTGTGTGCAGGCACATGTCCTTCATCTATTCATACTCAGGATTGTTTATCTCTCCTTCCCTCTATTCAGATGAAAATGCCTCGAGTTAACGTTACGTTTCCCTGAATATTTCATGAAGGCCTTTGCTGAAACATGCCCGGCTTTTGCAGGCTCAACATTGGGAAGTGGACATGCCCAGCCAGACATTTGGGGGAGAGGATGATAAGAACCATTGAGCACTTTAACTTAAACCTGGACCAGATCTCAGGATCATTACTGTTAATTCAAAGCCTCCCGTTGGTTTTAATGGGCTCTGGATCAGACTTTTTAACTCCTGCTGTGGAGCTGTTCTGGTTTTCTCAGCACCAAAATGTGCAATGGCCATGAAAATTGAAGGCTGGCTTGGATATTGATGTCACTTTGAATGCTTGACTAATTGCGTGTACTAAAATAGAAGGGTGGTGGGTTATTTTATTTTTATTTTTCTTATTTTTTAATGTATCCAAGTAGATCCAAGTTCCTCTAATGAAAACATGGGGAGCTGTGTTTTGCAACTATTTTTATACCTCCATCAGACTTGATGGTAGTGGCTTTGAATTATTTAACATTTTTCTTCCTCAGCTGTCCTCTCCAGTGAGTTCCCATTGCAGGAGCTGTTGAGTAAGAAACAATGAGGGCAGCCCAGCATTGTCTGCTGTGGGGGGTTTTGCATGTTTTTGTCCTTTTTTTTTTCCTTTTGTTTCCTTTCTTTAATCCCATTTCATCCTTTCTCTCGATGGTGAGAGGGACATCAGGCCAAGGTATTAAATCACAGTGACCAGCGTGGGCTGAAAATGAAGTATGTGCCAGCTAAAGACACAAATGGAGAGCTGTCTGCTTAAACTGCTGAAATCCCATGTCTGTCACATAGGAGGAGCCAACTATTTAACATTCAGTCCATTCAAAAAACATTATTATGTCCCAAAGGTAATTTAAAACCACATCTGTTAGAACCATATGTGGGGGAAGTACACTTTTCCCCCCTCCTTTTATTTCTTTTAACTCCCAGGTTATCCCGTTATCCTATGGTTATCTTCACTGTGGGTCTCTCTTAAATCAGACCCTCAGCCATGAAATGCCTAAAACAAAAAAAAAAAACAAACAAACAAACAAAAAAACAAAAAAAAAGAATGAATTGAACTCTTTTTTTCTTTTGTAATTAGTTTGTGAGCTCTTTCTGGATATCTACAAGTACACATGCAGCCTTGAAAGGAAACCTCCTATAGATTGGGATCATGCTTCATGCTCTGTTGTCTATAACCTGATATTTGCTTTTCTGTCTGAGATATTGGATATTTCATAGTTTTATCTCTGCTGTTCTTCCAGTTGTCCATTAGCGATATATATGACCTTTGAAAAATGGCTCTTTCCAGCTGTCAGAACATCTAATTTTTACCTGTGGAATTGCCATCGGATTATTCTGTCCTGAAAAACAGCATACAAAGTTTTTTCTTTTTTTTTTTTTTTTTTTTTGAAGCATCTCATCATTATCACCTGACTAGTATTAACGAGCCTAATCTTGAGATCCTTAAACCTAAGTCGTGCTAATAACATATCATATCTGACACAGCTAGCAGTAGCTGGCTTCACATAGCCCCTGGGTTCAAAATATCTTCTACAGCTCCCTAATTATACCACACCGAACGTGCTTCATGTGGCTTTTTTCATGAAGTGCAAATATTTTACCATCCCTCCACGTACTCAACTCCTGATTCATCCCAGGTAGATCTAAATCCTTGAATTTGGATGATGGCCACCTCAAATCCCTGTGTAGTCACTGAAGACAGGACGGCACTTCCAGGAAGAGATTCAGCTCCTCTGGGATTTGAGCCTTGCTCTGAGGGGTCTACTCCTGCCTGTGTCTATACAGGAGTGGAKGTGTTTGAACAGACCTAGCTTAGGCGTCCTGGTTATGGGAGAAGACTTTGGATTTGGAAGCCCAGTCTTGGATGTTGATGGCAGAGAGGGTTATGCTCTAATAACGGCTGTCAGTCTGTAGCATTAAATACTAGYGTTAAGCAATCCTGTGCATGCTAGGTGATTACTTTAGGGCCCCCTCATAACTCTAGCTTGCTCCCTAAATTACCCTTCCACAATAAACAGCAAATAGTTGTCAATGCTCTCTTGATCCTTTTATTTAAATATTGGAAGCTTAGTCCTCTGCAGAATCCCATAGAAATCTTGGCCCTTTTTTGAAATATTGGGTTTTCCTCATAGTGCATCCAATCTGTTCACAGTATCAGGCTTTCGACCATTTGTTCTTCACAAATAGGCTCTATATCTCAAAGGAAAACCATCAGAAAGTAAATGGATAAACATGAAAGCTGTATTTCTGAAACCACCATCCATGAGCTACACGTCTTTGCAGTRATGTTGCAGCCCAGCATATTGTGCATCTCCTTCCAGCTGCGTTTCAAGCGCTGAGCAATGAGTTTCTTGGCTAAACAGAATGTTAGTGATCTAGATATACAGAGCACCTGACAAAGGAAGTGTTAAATGTGCAGCCATAAATAACATACCTACTTTGATGGGATGCATTGCATTGTAATTTTAGCTTTAATTAAAATTCGGTTGTAACCATGAAAATCTCAGTCTTTCAGCAACATGTGTAAATCTCTGAAATWAAGCTTTTTTCTTTTCTAAATGTTTTGGCACAATTGTGCCATTGCATATGAAGTTTTATGAGTAGAAGTATAATAAAGATGGTTTTGTATGTCAATGAGCAGCATATTTTGATTTATTTTGGGTTAATCAAGTGTTCAAGTCAAATCTGAAAGCATTATTTTTTTTTTCATGATTTTCAGTGAAATTCTGCTATGCCCTGAACACGTTGTGCCTTCCTACAGACAGTCTGATGTTGAATTATTTTGTAGTGTTGATAGTTTTCCACAGAGATGGGAAAACAGCTATACTGAAAAAAATAAAACCTAATSAGAATGATGTTCATGGAAAATAAGGGGAAAAAAATGAAGAAACCTACAGGAGAAAAAAAACCTTTTTTGGTTTTAGCACATTGTGTTTCGTATTCCTACTCCCTGTCCTTGTGCGATCCCTAAGCATTTGATGGATGAGAAAAATAATTGTTGATCATTTCATGAAGCTCTGCCAGTAACACACACCAAATMTAATTAACTCTCCAATTTTATGCTTTTAAATACATTTTTTTTCACCGAACATGGCAAATTAACCACTTTTTCTGTCAATCCAGGAGGAGACAAKGCATTTGGGGTCACACTCTGTAACCACACTTCATGTGACACGTGAGGGTGTTTTTCTGAAACAGTTCCCCATTTCTGTTAGATCATTTCACCTTGGAGGTTTCAAGGGAGTCATTCTGGGTCTTCAGTAACATCACCACAAATGATGCTTTGATTGTTAGGCTTCTTTGCGTGGTGGAGCTCACAAAGTACTCGTACTGGCCCAGCTCCAGTAATTCTTGCCTCACTAGGTAACTCAGTGCAAGACTCTTGCAGCTGTGATGATGAATACGGGAAGTTTAATGTAGTTCATCTGATTTTAACTCTATGCTTCTGGTGTAGATCTCAGGCTTATATCATGGTAGAAGGCTTTTATGAAAGCTTTTTGTGAAGCTGATTAATTCCATATATTGTTACTATTCTTCTGCCCATAGCACACAGACAAAAATACTTGATTGTGGTCAACTTTGATGCAGCTGAGATTATATTCAAAAGGAAAGCACATTGTCCTTTTTTTCTTTTAAAGCTTTTCTATAGTAAGTCATAAAACCCAAGAAATGATCGTTTTGGAATGACAGAAGTATTAGCCTCAACCATAGGGAAAGAAAACAAGAAGGAACGAAAGCCTGATAGTGAAATGAGTATGCCTGATGGGCAAATTCTCCCTAACTGTGGTTGATGGGTCCCTACTGGCCAGAGCACGATTCCACTGGGACATGTAGCACGATGCACTTTGTGTTCCTCCCTCTTTGAGCATGAGGACACGCTCCATTAGCTGGCACTTGTTTTTACAGCATATGTGCTAGGCAGCTTGGGTGGGAGGCAAACATCCTGTCCCACGAGAGAAGTTAACTGATCCCTTTTCTGTCACCGTTACTTCATCATTCTAGAGACATCTCATCCTTGTTGCTTTGTTGCAGGACATGCTCCCCAGCTCTTGTTTTCCAGTGCCTTGTGCTTTGACTGGTCAGACACAAATTTGGTTGAGCCAGTATATTTAAAATATACTTTTGGATGTCCTGATTAGGCTATAGACAGTTACGGTTAAACTAATATGGGGATCGTTTGACCTTAATTAATAAGTAGGCTGAAAGAGGGGAAATCTGGACTCCTGTTGCATCTCTGTTTTGTGACTCACTTTCTTTTTTGCTTCCTGGTTTATCTATACATAGGAAAAGTTACTATTGGCAAAGTTACTATTTGGCAAAGACACTTCCTCTTTGCCAAATAATTTTGGTGTTCTGACAGCTCCATATCTTTCATTCTCCCTTTCTTTAATATATCACTGAAATGTCTGGACAGCACTTGTTCTATGCTACAGAAATCCAGTCCATCATTCTTTGTATGAAATTACTGAATTGGAATCACATTTGCAGTTGGGTTGGAAAACAGGAATTTAGTTGTCCTGTCTTTGGGGGCATTTGGTTTTATTAGGTTACTACATGTGTTTGCTTTGATCTTTCAGTGCTATTCTAGAAGAAGATTCCAGGCCAGATTGTAAAAATGACGGTTTCTTCCAACACTCATACAAAATCTTTTCTAATTTTGTTAGCTCTTTTCCAATCACATATCTGTTGTTATGCATAAGCATGTTGTTTCTGCTATGGAAAGATTAGCCATTTGGTTGTCAGGAGTTTTCAGAGTCCAGGACTGTCCATGTATATGCATGTCCATGTCTATACTGTTATGCACAGTATAGACACATTCCCAGATCTGCATGCTTCAATGAAGGAACATATGCCAGATTTAAAAATTATCTCTGCTAACAAAGATGAATCAGGGGAAATTCTGCAATATATGCTTTTGGTTTCCTTTCTGCACATCCCAGATTTGTCTGACATAAAGAAATTCAGCGTATTCACTTGACTGCTCAACAGTATATGCTGGATAGGCACTCTCTTGGCTGGAGATTCTCTAGGAGAGGGAAGAAAGGACATTAGGGAAAAGGAGAACAAAAGCAAAGTGGATTTAAGTGCAAAATTGCCCACATGTTACTGCCTTTGGCTACTGAATTCTCCAATTTCTCATCCCATTTATAATCTTAAAAGAGGAATAATGTTTCAAAACTAGCTCGGAGGCAGCATTAGCAGAGTGATATCTAGCCCAGGAATAATTTTAGATACACTCTCCGCATATAAGGGCAGTAAACAGTTGTTAGCTGGTAACAATATATAGTTAACTTTTCAGCTTGTTTTAACAGCAGTGATTCAGTGTTTTATAGACATCAAAACTGGGGTGGATACAAAAGATGCCAAATGAAGCAGGTTAGAGTGCCAGGAGATGAAAAATCTGCCTCTCTAGGTGAGACCAAATCCCTTTGTTTCTTTTATTTATCCTTATTGGTTTGACAAAAGAGCTATCTGAAGGACAGAATCAAAACTAGCAGTTATCTTAACTGTTCTGTCAAGTACCACTCATGCCCAGGCTGCTGGCTTTCTTTCTGAATCATGCTACTGAGAGAAGTACCTAAGAGAGAGATAAACAAAGAGCCTCCCAATCTAAAAGTTTTCTGCAACTTCAGATTAGTTGGAGCCTCTGATGTACTAAGGTGACATAAAGCAAGTAAAATGTGAAAAGGTAAAGTGGGATGACGCAGATGCACTCCTATGAAAAGCAGCTCAGCTCTTCAAATTGGAGCAGAAGGAAGCAAGAGGAAGGGAGGAACACAATATATGCTGATAAAGCCCAAGTGTTTTCAAATGTTGATCATACTATGATTATTATGATCTCTATCAGTGAGCCTCCTAGGGAAAAAGAGCAGGGAAATAAAAAATAAAAAATAAAAAATAAAAAATAAAAAATAAAATAATAAAAATAAAAAATAAAAAATAAAAAATAAAAAATAAAAAATAAAAAATAAAAAATAAAAAATAAAAATAAAATAAAAAAAGGATAACACTAGGTGCTTCCATTCTTTTTTTACAAGCTGTGCTGGGAGATATAATGAGGGTAGGTTGGGAAATTCCCCTGAGGCAAGAAAGCCAAATGTTTTCCAGCATAGGCAAAAAAGCCAAACATTTGTCCACTTAAAACTTATTTTTATTAAGCCTACACAAAGCAGCTTTTCTCTTCCTTGAGGAAAGATATTGCAGGAGCATTGCAGAATGGGGACTACAACCATGTGGTTACCAGGGACCTCCTTCCTAAGACACCTTGAAGTAACATCCTCAGCCCTACAAGTAAGAAATACTCTTTCACCACCATCTTAAGGTGATTATGACACAGACAGGTTCCTTGTCAAAACTCATCATGCCAGGAGTCAGAAAATCCTGTGGGTTCCATTTCTTTCTTCTTGAGATCTCCTTGGCAGGAGCTTTCATTGGCCAAGGCCCAGGGAATTCTAGCTAATAAATAATTATGTTCAAGGGACTGTTCACCTTGCAGCCATGCTAATTAGGATCTTACCAGCAATTTAGGTCAGTTTATATTCTTGACATTATTATAGCGCAGGCAGGTGGGACTGTGTGTTCTAGTCTTGCCTTATTTGTAAAATAAGACAGATTCTTAGTTTGTTAAATTTATCAAATTTTAAGGGTTTGAAAAGGCGCTTTGGGACAAAATTGCAATATCCAAATCTACCTGTCATTTCTTATTATTGGCTCTGTATCTTGATGGTCCCAATTAGAAATACTGTGTGACTGATAAGGCTAATATCCTAGTTGAAAGGTACCGGAATGTCATGGATGTCCTTGGTTTATATTCTTCACACCCCAACTACTCTTTGAAAAAGTTCCCTATGATTATTAATAACTGCAAGGCATATTATTTTCCACTTGAGAAACAATGACTGAAAGTCAGAGATAGACAGTAGCACTGCCAAAGACTATTCTGAAGGAGGACACTGAGTGTATTTCAACCCTCTCCCTTCCCCCCCAAAAAAAGGAATAAAATGTCCACAAAAATATTTTATTGTAATGGGTGTAATTCTGAGAGTCATCACGGTATCCATGATGTGCAAAGACTTATGATAGGAAAATTGTTTCAGTAATCAAACTGTAGGTAAGAAGAAAACTGGGAGGTTAAAGACCCCTCTGTGAGATGAGGAAGTGCATAATGGTTTCAGTATTCATTCTTACTTGTCTTTAGTAATCTACAGATGCCAGTTGACTCTTAATAACCCCAATACATTAATCTGAAATGTTTTTTAACCTTCATAAAGGATACTGGATGCAGTAGTATAGATGAACTAACCCCTGTTGATGCAAGAAGGGGCATTTCAGAGGAGAATTTTATTCACAGAGGGATTTTTTTTTTCCAGTACAGTGGGCAAGTCTCTGTCCATAAGTTAATAGTGGTATTTGTACTTTCTTATGCATTTACAAGATTATGAGATGCCATTTTCTAGACTTATATAATTTATCATGTTTATCAGTTAACTGAGAGATAAAAYAAGGCCATTGTCAGTAGTTTGCAGATGATCTAAAAGTTGGAGGGTTTGGTGATAAAAGATTGGGAGGTAGTGACAGAAATCTAAATATCTTGGTAAGCTAGACACAGACAAGCCATATCTTTAATACAGTGAAACATAGAATCATATATCAAAGACCATAAAAAATCAAGTCATGCTTGTCATGGAAGAGATTCTGTCCAGGCAGCCAGAGACCAAAAACCCTTTATTTTATGCATGGATAATTAGTTGAAAAGGAGATTTCAGCTTATCAGTGTGGCTAAAGGGCTAATGTGAACCTTTACTTGAATCTCACATAAATGTAGCTGAATTTATTGCCTTGTTTTCCGGCACTGAATAACTGCTTTGGGATACTTTTTTAGTTTGGTAGCCGTGAWAGAGAAAAGATGTTGATAAACCAAAGGAGATTTAGAAAACAGGTATGAAAATGGTTAAATGGCTGGTAAGGCATCATACTAGAAGACGTCCCCACATGTTTAGCTTATAAAAATGGAATTAAATCAGCTACATCTTCCACCCTCTCTTGCACGGAAGGTCTGGCCTCCTACAATATAACATATATGTGCACGCTGCTTGGATGTTCAGCACCTCATGTGTACTACAGTTGTGTCCTTTGCCCTCTGTGTGTGTCTGAAATGGTGACAACTGCACTTCCAGAGCACAGCTTTGATTTCCAAAGCCCACTGAGACTGATTTTGCTGATCGAGGGCTGATCAGAGGCATCCAGACCTCCCAAATTTGAATATGAGGCACTTGAACTTGTAGGAAAGCCAGTTTGCATGAGATCCCACCTGTACAAATGTATGAATTCCCTGTATAAATACCCACTTGTACAATGTGAATGCAATAATTTGGTAGCAGTTTACATCCACAAGTACCCCCAAATGTGACAACAGGTAAATAACAGAAGGGAGCAGAGATCCAATCTTTTGCTTCTGCATCAGAAAAAAATGTCAATTTACATTAGAAGCAAAACTAAGAAGTTTAAATCTTGTATTAAAAAAAAAAAAAAAAGATAAATCTGGATGTAAATCTAAAAATGGTTCTTTTCTGGTTTTGAGTGGTTTGGAGTGGAAAAAGCATGGATATGAACACATACATAGCATTTATTTAATCTGCAATCTGTTATCTGTCAATAATCCAGGCAAATCTCAGTAAAAGCAGCTGTGTSCCATTATGTACCAGACTGGGTTTTTGCAACTCAGGACCCTTCTTAGTTTTCTGACCTGGCACACCATGCACTGCTGCTGTCATGTCATACAGAAATGAGCACTATTTTAAAGAGAAACAAGCCAACAAGCCCATAGATGTTGCTACCAGGAAAAGAAAGTTGAAAAAAAAAAATCCATCAATTTTGGAGGTGCAGGTACTTGGCAAGGGCTGTGACATGGCCAGTGTGTATGCAGATCTGGAGGTGGAGATCAYGGGTGCTGACTAATTTGCTGACTAATTTAAGCAACTGTAGCTTGATTGTACTCAGTCATTTATTCTGTCTCTGAAACTGCAAGTTTAACCAGTATAAACCAGCATTAACTTGAAATTATTTGATTCACAGACAGGTTTTGTTAACTCCAGTTATTAAAAACTAATGCAAACCTCATTCATTGGTTTGTCCTCTGTATGGAGAAAATATTTGTTCTTTGTTAGTCTTGCTGATCATTCCAGTGCAAAACAAATACTGAAAGAGAATAGAAAGCAAACAGATCAGAAGACATGTGTTTTTTCTTTTGCTTTGTTTTCACTGTACCTTGGTCAAAGTCCCTTCATAATGCTCTGGATTATCCAAATCAACCCCCTTTGTGTATATAAGGTTAAATGCCTTTATGAAGTGCAAGTCAGATGGGATGATAGTTCATGGATGATGACAGAGAATTTATATCCATTTGTAACTAGATAATTTTGGTCCATGCTTTAAGGTCAAACATTAAGAAAAAGAAACCTTAACAGTCTGGAAGGCATCTTGACCATTTTTTTCCAGCTCTTCTCCTTTCAGTTCTCCAAATCAGGGCAATGATTATCAGTATTTTTCTTTTAATCAGAAGATGAAAGAGAATGGGACAAGAGATGGGGTTTTATGCCAAAGGATGAGTTATTTGGGCAACTGAAATGACATGGGTAAATTCAGTATTATAGGACCACTTTATTTCACTTTAAGCWAACTGTTGGGCTCTGGGAAACCTAGCAGACCATCAGTTCGTAAGCATGGCTGCAGGTAATCATAACTATTAAGTGCAGCAATGTGCAAGACTTTGTAGTTTTTTTTTTTCTTTTTTTTTTTCTTTTTTGAGTGTTTGGTTTGGCATGCAATAGCTTTTACTGCAGCTTGAAATCCCCAGTCATTGATTATTGAACCAATAATTGTGGTATCATAAAATACTCATTGCTTTCACAAAGCTTTCCTTATCACGTTTTGCTGACATGGGGCCAAATTTATGTACTCATACACATTCTTCTAGTTTTTCTTCCCTGCATTCCTGCTTTAACAGATAATTCCCAAAGCCCTTAAGGAAGCAGAGAATTAATGAAGAATGATACATAAGTTTCCTCCCTTTCTTAGGGACTCTCTTACAAATTGGGATCCAAAATTTCTAATACGTTAATTTTAGAAACACCCTATTTTCGGTGACTGAGTGCCACTGGCAATTCAAAAAGAGGATGATTAATTTGAAAAGCAATTGTTCTTCTCTGATACCTTCAGCCATATTTGTCATGGCTTTTATCTTTGTCATTTTCTTTTGTCCCAGGAATTGATTCTTCCACATGAAATTCAGCCTCTCCTCCCAGTGTAAAATTTCCCATGAGTAAAACTAATAGTAAAGGCTATTACTCGACATATTACGCAGGGCCAAGGTAGTTATTCTGACTGTCTATTTTTATTTAATACCATATATCTTTTTATCTTTACCCATGGGATGATTTTCATTCCCATTAGTCCAGTTATAGCCTAATGTGACTTCCCTGACATTGCTGGAATTATGTGGGTGTTATCCACTGTACTATTGAGTGGAGAATTCCTATAACATAGAAATTTAGTTTTCATCATACAGATCCATCCATGCTAAACAGTGCAATATATTCTCCCATATAGTTACTTATGAGTATGCTATAGCAAATGAGAAATGGGCTTCAGATTCACAGGGTTCTCTGCATTTCTCAAAGATGATCCAGAAAGGAATTTCATGAAGTTCATGTCATCAAATAACTGGTTATCATTGTTCCTTGAGGTCTCTGTCCCATGTTTATGGGCAGACTTGCGATGAACAAAAGTGTGCCRCAATTCTGCTTCTTAAAGACAGAAGACCTTTTTTTGGTTTTGCAATTGATTTGTGGTGAAGAGAATACTTAGGGCAGTTCAGTTCTCATACTGTAATGATCATAAAGGTTATGGGCCCAAAGAAATGTTGTGTGAYGTGTGGTAGCTCTGCTAGGACCTTCTTACATGGGAATACTAATTGTCTGT
Organism: Nothoprocta perdicaria; assembly: GCF_003342845.1. Lineage (NCBI taxonomy): Eukaryota > Metazoa > Chordata > Aves > Tinamiformes > Tinamidae > Nothoprocta > Nothoprocta perdicaria. The sequence continues at coordinate 316,383 of NW_020454605.1, forward strand.
YATAGAATCATAGAATGCTTAAGRTTGGAAGGGACCTCAGAGGTCATCTAGTCCAACCCCCCTGCTCACACAGGGTCACCTAGAGCACGTGGCACAGGGCTGCGTCCATAGAAAGYGTCCATGTCAAGCCCAGAGATGACATGAGGGGGCAAGAGAATGGGATGGTGATGGAGAGGGCTACCACAAAAGCTGAATCTCAGGCAATGTGGACCAGTTGTGAGGAGCTTCTCATATTTTATTCAGGTCTTATCTCATTTCTATCTCAAATACAATGTTGGAGCACAGCACTGAAAAACCAAAATAAATACTTGTGTGCAAGATGTGCAAGAACCATTGCACATCTGAGCACCATAAGCAGCCGCCAATGATCCAGCAGCTTGTGCAATAAATATGTGTTTGTGGCCCATCCACAATGGAAGGTCACATTTAATTTTCTCCCTGAAGAGCACCCTCTGAGCTGACACACGGAGATAAAGATGCTACTCATTATAGTGGCTGTGATTTTGCTACCAAATAGGTTATGTGGAAAGGAGATCAGACTCCAGTCCCTAGAGTGCAGAACAATCTATACAGCAGCCCCTCAGCTTGCTGAGCCAGCAGAGCTGCTTGCATTTGCTCTCTCATTTCAGATAAGAGTTAAATATAAATAATAATAATACGAGAAAGTCTGATTATCTCGCAAGTGCCACATATAATCTTTTTGGGGGAAATAAAAAAAAAAAAAAAGAAAGAAAAAGATGATGAAGAAGCAAACCGAGTGTTCAAATCCCTAGTTTTAAAGTACCCATGGCTGGAAATAGACAGTTTTTGGAAAATGAGAAATAATGAAAGATTTTTGCTGTCTTTCTTTACTACTCTCTGAACTAAAAGCATAAAAGATGAGTTTTGAAAATATGCAGAATAACTTTTTAAGTCATACTCAGTATTTCCATCACAGGAACAGATTCTAAACTGGCAGATCCTTGACTAGACTGTCTTCTAAAAAGGAGTGAAACATTTTTTTTACCAGCAGTGGATCAGCAGCAGAAAGTGTCTCCTGTGGTTTGTCTAAACGAGTTGTGCAGTTGACTCAGGTTTTGTCATCTGTACCTACCCAAATGTCTGGCTATTTCCACTTTGAGCTGTCAGTTTAYCAGCATAAAATCTGATTTTTAGGGGGGAAAAGGCGGGGAGAGGACAAGTGGGATGAGGAGAAGAATTGGGAATTAGCACTGAGGAAATGAAAGAAAGTAGGTGGAGAAAAATGGAGAACAAGTCCAAAGAAAAGAGGGGCACAGAAATGCTTTCAGAAAAGCATTCAAGCATTCAAGACATGTCAGAAATGGGAGGATTATTTCCTCATATTGGGAACGACAGGGAAGAAAGTGCTTAGCAAAGAGAGTTTTTCCTTGCTAAGAGTCAAGGAGAAGAGGAGCAGGGCTGTTCAACACACGGAGATTGGACAAGGGAGACAACACCATGACAACTGAGAAGAAAACCCAGGAAAATTATAGGGGTCCAAAACCAGGGGAAAAAGACTACACACTGCAGTTATAAGAAAGCTAACCAGCAGGACAGCATGAAAGCTTATATTCTTCAGTGTGGAAATGCTAGGACGTGGCACTGTATTTCAATCTTTTACAGAGAGCCCTTACATGGTGTGTTATAAAGCGTAATGCTGGACCGTGAAGGCCAAGTGACTGACGACTTGAAAAAAATGTGATAATTCCCTGAAATGAACTGCCTGAGGATTCACATTGCCTCTTTAAAACAGAATCCGTACAGGGCAGACTGGGAAGAATAGTCAGATCCCTATGTGTGCGGGCCAGCGTTGCTGAGGTGCCTATGAAGTGAGAAGTGGACTGGTATCTGCGTCTATAAGGCTAGGAAAAATAAGATCTTTCTCTACTGTTTTTTTTAATCCTTCTTGACCATAAAGAGGAATAAATCAGCTAGAAAAAAAAATGCGAGACTTCCAAGTTTTGCTCCAGTGCAGCCTATTCTTTGCTACTCCTTCGATAAACTTTCAGATGCTTCTCAGATCTGGAGACCTGAATAAGGATGAGAAACTCCAGGGTGCATCTTGATCTTGGACATGATGCTAAAATGGGAAGGAGCAAAACCTTTTGCCTSTCTTTCCCTCCTCCTCCACCCCTGGAAGTGCAAGGAGCTTTGCCAGTCCATCACTGCARTTTTCCTAGTTTAATTGCTTAATATGGAATTGTTTACAGGCCCAGCACTGCACTTCCACAAGTCATGCAAATGGAAAGAAGAACTGTTTTTTTTTTTTTTTTTCCACATATTATCATTCTACATTTCCTTCTTCATTGCTCTAGGGAAGAGGCTTAGAAATGACAATGAAAATGTGACGAGAAATTCGTGTTCTTTCCTTGTTATATGTGGGAATGATTCCACAAATCAACGTATTTTGAATTCACAGCAGCATGAGAGCAAGTTTCAGTGCAAAATCTTTGTTTCATTATATGCATTCTTGCCTCTGTTCCTTTTCCAATTGAAATGCATTTTTTGTTCCATTTTTAAATGCTTTTGCATGGTGTAGCTTTGAGTTATATATGTACAACACTTATGGTGCAATCATCTGGTTTGCATTTGCACATCCCGTAAGGATAGTTCTGTGTGTACTTTTGCCTTCTATTTGCACAAATGAAGAGTAGTGTTTAAAATGGTAAATTCAATAGATTAACACTCAGGAGTCTTCAGCAAAAGAAAACACTATCATGTAGAAGAATTTTGCCCTAAACTGTTCTCTGCAGTCTGACATCTCGTAATCTAGAATTGGCAATCATTCACTGTATGCATGATTAAAGAATAAG
>NW_020454605.1:319211-357503 GCF_003342845.1 Nothoprocta perdicaria
AAAAAAAAAAAAAAAACAGAGAAAAAAAAGCAAAAACAAGGGAGAACTGTTTCAAATCCGATTGCTTCTCAAAGCTTTTCCATGAGATGGCAGCTCTTTAAAACTTGAAAATTGAGTTGGGAGGAGAATGAAAAAAGGTAGCTCAAACAACAAAAAGTCTGGAGAGTGAGAAGAACCAAATGAAAAGGACCTTCATTTTGTTCCTGGCGATCATGGAGAGGAGATGCTTATCTGAAAGACAGTACAGGGTACTGCCTAGCGGGGAGAAAAGCCAACACAAAACCATCTAATCCTTTACGGTTCTTTACTTTCCAAGATGGTATAAATATTGTCGAATCCTCACTGCAAAAGAGCAATTGAAAGGTATTGTTTCTATTTTAATACAGTTTCTGATAGCAATGCCTCCTCTCTCTGAATATAAAAGATCTAGGAAAAAGAACAAGTTCAGCAAGTCTAAAAGGGGGACAATGTGCTCTTTCATTGTGATTAATATCCTGCTGTTACTTACATATGGTCCATATTGAGTGAATGGACAAAGGTAGCCAACCTTGAAATCAGTATGCAAACTTAGCCTTAATTAGATGTGTCTAAGGTCCAGTTTGCCTGTCCAGGCACCTTTTTTTCTTATTGAACTYTTATGGAAAGTTAAGGGGAAGTAGTAGCTGTGTCATATGTTTATGCTACACAGTGTGATCTTAGAAGTGCTAAGCCATTTTTAACCAGAAAGGAAATATGGGGAACTCAAACAAACAAAAAAATCTATTAATTAGTTTATTCATTAACAGTTACCCTGCCTCTCCCTGTCTTATATCTGTGGAACAAAGGAATTGGGGTAATCCTTTCTGTGCAGACTGATCACGTACTGTCTCAAATCCTTGCAACTCACTCGGATCAGCTCTTTTCAGATATATCCACAGGGGGATGCTGAAAGCCAAAGGGGAGGCACTGGGGCAGGGGGCAATGGGAATAACAATGTTACTAGACTGCTTGAAAGAAAAATGCATTTGTTGCATGTCCTTTTCAAGGGACAGATGGGATTCAGCTATGACTGTTATGTGTGCACATATATATTTACCATAAATCCTAACACCTCTCTTCATCACWATTGGAGATCTACTGAACCTTCTCTCAAATCTTCATGTATTTTTAAGGACATCACTGTAGTATTTTTTCTCACCTTCCTTTCCAATCTTCATATCCATACTTGTATGTAGAAGAACCGTAAACTTATTTCTCTGCCTCCTCTACAATGTGTAAACTAAGGGCAAGAGGGGTTGGAATAGGAAAATGAATGAATATATTCCCTCAATCAAAATCATAGTGGAAATCAAATCATATATTATTCTTACATTCATTCATATATAACCTTGTTTTGTCTGATACTTTCTATTTTCTCATTTATAGGAAGAAGCAGCTATTTCCTATAGCCCCTGTTACTTTTTCAAACACCAGCCTTAAGAAGACAGGCATTCCATCAGTCTGCTTGCTTATCTTCTAGATTCCTTTTTGTCTGGCTGACTCATTCTGGTATAAACAACAAAACAACCTCTAGGATACCCTTTCTTAGGGGTGAGGATATTTTTTTCCAATGTTTCWTCACATGCACTTTTGCTGAATGACACAGGCACTCAGTTATATCCTCCTCTCTCTTAAAAAAAGTGTGTTTTCTGGCTCAGCTATGCACTTTGGTCCTAGGGCAACTCACTCATTCTTGCCTGTGCTTTTTGTAGAACAATTTCTGTGCAGCATGGTGACGCAACATGAACTGTTTGCCAAGAGGGCTTGATGTCTTCGTGGAAGAAGTGCTACATGAACACCAAGTTTTTGCGAGGCAGGGAAATAATCACGGACTGTTAAAATTAGTCAGGAGAAAGAACATCCTAGTGTCTCACCAAGGAAGAAGTTAGGAGATCTTTGGCACCACTGTCATCCATCTTTCACACTGAGCGATGGAAGTTGATAGAAACACAAGGAAACAGAACACTGGCCTCACTGCTTCTTTTGCTCAGGGGAGCAATGACTTTCAGATGCAATTAAAGACTGAAGTCTGGAAAGTTCAGCCTGGCTTGTGTGCTTGTCTTGTGTTTCAGTGGGCATGGAGCTTCATGCCTGTAGTGTATCTCCACTTAATGCAGTATTCTTTAAAAATAACACAAATACACTTCTTAATTTGAATTTTTAAGTAGACTGTAGGCTCTTTGGCACATTATTGCTATTGTTAATTCACTTCTAATCAAGTATATTACAAGCAGAAGCCTGCGAGGAGATTGAAACATGATATAAAAGGTGCTAATTTGATAATGAACAGACAACCACAGTATGTCTTCTGTGCGTTTTTCTCGTATAATTCTCTTGATCCCTTGGAATATCACATGCCAAATGAAGCAGCTGAATTAATTATAATTCCCTGCTTCCTTTCTTTGTGAGATCTTTACGTTCGTCTTCCCCAAAAAATTAACTGTAGCTGGTTTGGGTTCTGTAGCAGTGAGGGCCTCCTGATGCTATGGGGAGATCAGAAATCAGAGTCTGTATAGTAACTGAAACTCTCTAATAGATGCCTCTTCTACAGTGTAAATAGAGGGAATCCTAGCAAAAAGTTTTCTCTGTTGTAAGGAAAATTCCTGTGTTCCCTTCCAGAGAAGAGGAGGTGTTATTGGCAGAATTTATCAAGGGTCTCTTGCTCCTCAAAATCTGTTACTTGGGTCTTTGGAAATGACTGAAATGCAATAGCTTCAGGAAATAGAGATGTCTCTTCAATACTGCTTTGGGGAAAGGCCTTGCATTTAAAGACATGAAAAATATGGTGGTGTGACTTGTTCTTCTGAAGGAATATTCTTAGTAATATCAAAGATACCCAGCTGTGGCATAGATATTTACCTTATACCTGTCTCTGAGGATCTCTGGCCATCTCTCATTCAGTCTCTTGAGTGTCCTTGAGCACACAGGTGTTTCTCCTCCATGCCACTTAAATTAGACTCTTCGCCTTGTCATCTGTCAGCAAATCAGGACGATTTGGTGGTGGGAATGGGGATTCTTCTTCATAGTTCTCTGCAACTCCATTTGCTCATGATTAATGCATTTTTGGGAGCTTGTCTGTAGGAATTTTATCTGCTTGTATAAGATGGCCCCTTTATTTTCTTGACAATAATGCTTGGTAGCCAATAAGACGACACAACATTTATAAGCATTTTGGAAGAAGTCACATTCTTTGTAAAAATTTTCATTGCTTATTGAGTTTGCATGCAGGACACTACGATGCTGTAGCCAAAAGCATGCCTTGAAATCAGTGTCACAACAGTGTGGACCTTGATAAGATCAAATAATCTGCATAGACTTCAAGCATCTGAACTTCTGGATTGTCTATTCAAACCAATCAATGAGTCCCCTTAAGACTCACTAGCCTTCTGTATGAGTAGTCTTTTAAACACAATCATTGTAATAAATCCATGGCAAATGAAACAAGGGCTGAGATAAAGGAGCATGCATGGTATGGTCTGAGGAGGTGGCAACAAAGACTGTGAAGTGCTGTCTTTTGTTCCTGAATGCATTCCTTAGTTGTGTAGCAAAGCAGCTGTAATGAAAGGTCTTGCAAAACAGCCTTGACATGAAATTAAAYGACTGGGTTTTTCTTCGAAGGACATCTCTTCCAAGGACTCCAGGACATCAGTAATATTCTGTGTTGCAGACAATGAAGAACAAAATAACATGGCAATTTTATTTTTTCATAGCTATAGTTAGCGATATATGTGAGCTCATATTTTTCTTTTCCCTAAATACCAGACATGCTTCCATTGGCTATAATCATGGTGTCAGTGGAGTTAGACCCCAGAACTATCCTTGACTTCAGCAAGACCTGTTCAGTCTTTGAATATGTTTATCCATCCAAACCTCTGGTCTGAAAATGGTCTCCATGCTGTGATCAAGATTTAATGAGAAGTCAAATGGATTATTGCTTGTTATCAGGCAGTTCTACAGCAATACTTCTAACAAACCCAGCCTGCACAAAACAAGTTTTATGCAGTGTGTGTGCAATCCATCTAATGATTTCAGTTTCCAATTCTGATGTATCTTGCAGCTTTTCTTATTACAGATTTCAGAAAGAATGAAAAATAACCACAGGCCTAAAGATGCAAGACCGCACCATGTGTCAGCTTGAACGAAAATTCAGACCATATTGTTCATTTGGTTCTCACCTCAAAGGATGGAGGCCCCACAGTTTCTCCAGGCTTACTTATCTCATAGTATAAACTGATTTTCCATATATCCAGATGAATCTTTTCTTTTTTCACTTCATAATCACTGTTTCTCCTTCTCTCACCATGTAGCTCAGCAAGCAGCCTGGCTCCATTCTCCTAGTAACTTCCTCTTATGTGTTGGAAGCTGCTGCAAGGTTCATGCTGAGCGGCCGGACCAAACTACCCAGCTCTTTCAGTTAAGTCCTCGTATGCCCCTAACCATCTTGGTGGTCTCCGCTGGACTCCATGAAGTGTGTCAACATCCTTCTTTTGTTGGGGGTGTAACTAGATGCAGTATTCCAGATGTGATTGCACAAATGCTGAGGAAAGGAAAAAAAAAAACACATTTCTGAAATACTAATTTTCCCTTACTCTCATCACTTTTTTTTTTTTTTTTTTTTTTTCCCTAGATTCAGATAGCTTTGTCTTCTTTCTCTTTTGGAGGAAATTCACCAAAAGTAGTGTGCATTTCCGCTACCTTGAGTACATCCCTGCCTTTTATCCTAATTACAGTTTTGCACTCATTTTGTTGACTTCTCTTGTCACTGTTTATCTGTCTTAAATTTTCCCTTGTCCTCTTCTACTGCTTTTCAGGCATTTTCCTTCTGGTTGCTGATTGTGTTTCCATGTCCTTTCTGTATCAACYTTTGAACTACCTCTGTACCTCAGAAATAGGTACTGACTTGCAGTCATTGCTAAAATATGAGACATTCTCTGCTCTCCAGCAATTGTGATTATTTTGAGTATTTACCCTCTAATTTTAAACATTCTAAATATCTTTCAGCAACCAGCATCCAAATCTCCACATTCTCAATATGTTGAGAATATAAATAATCATTTCTTATTTCCTCTTCAAATCCCTCAGTCTCAATGGTATCTTGTGAAAAGAGTTCCATGTGGAGTGGGATGTGGAAAATATCAAGTTTCCTGATGAAAGTGGGAGGCTGTCCAGTTGAGAAGAGAGATTTCCAGTTTACTGCTCAGCAGAAGGCTTGGGGATTGCAGTTCCTAAGCAGACATGGGGTTTGAAGTACTATGATTTCTTTCCCCCAAAACACTGCAGAAGCAGGCAGGAAAGTAATTAAGCCTAGCATGCTTTAATTACTTTTTTTCATTTTTTTTTCTGAACTTCAGGGGTGCAGGCATCCAATGTAATAAAAGAAAGTAAATTGCTCAGCAGATGATCTTCTTCCATTTTTTTTTTTCAGTCATGGTACACAGATGAGAAGGTAACTTCCTGGGATCCTGTTCATTACTTTTCTGCTTAGCTAAATTAAATACATAATACATTTCTGAAGTTTTGTTGAACATGGTTGTAATAATAGCTGCAGGGTTACAAGAATACCTCACTAAACAAAGAGATTCTTGATTTGTTAACATCTCTATAGATGCATTTTTAGACCTGCATGGTCTTAGTTAAAGTAACAGYTGCAGTCAGAGAAATGTATTTGGCTGGTAAAACTGTGTGTTGACCCGTCTTTTCCATGATTTGTCTGATCTTCAGAAGCTTAGCTCAGCAGGGGTCAGTAAGAACATGCTGGACAGCAAAATGGCAAAACTCAATGCTGAGTTTCAATTTATGTATTTTTTAGTGAACTGGGCCCTCGTATATCAACTCAGCTCTGACTGTAAGAGCCTGAAGACACTTTTGGTTGCTATGTCCTGACTCTGTAAAATCATGCCCTACGTTTATTATTATCCAATTGCATCCATTATTGTTAATTGCCTTTTGGATTAAGCGAAGGAAACTGTCTGGGAATGACTGTTTACCAAGTTATTATTCTGCCACCATATGCTCTCAAATTCCATATCTTTTTACTTTTCCGTTTGGAAGATGATAATAAAGAAGCTTGCCAAAGCTTGAGATCTGCAGCTGAAAATCTTTCAAGGTTGAATATTGGTTGAATATTTACCTATTGGTACTGCTGCCAAGGGAGGATGCCAGTGGAGGGATGGTAGCTTCATATATGTTCTGAGTATGTTTTTTCTTGAAAAGGTTCCCAATTACTGGCTCATTCCCCTGCCATTTTGTCTCATCTTCCACCATCTTGTCTCACAAATGCCAGAAGCAAGGAAAGGGAATGTTAACTAATGGGAAACGCAGACAAGGAAACAAAAAGAGGTTAATTAGGGAGTAGGAGAAGCAAGTGGATGTTTTTGTTCCATTTTCTCTTTTCAAAGTAGGACACTTGTTAAAGTGTCTAACAAAGTGTCTAACAAGGAGCAAGTGGAGAAGAAAGCCTCCCTTCTTTCCTATCCGCTCCTTTCAGTATTTCTGCTCAAAAGTTGGAGTGGCAGCTGGAGAGCAGCACTTACCTCCCTCTGTTCTTCCCTCTTTTTTGTACCCCCATTTGTCATCACCAGGGAAAGGGAGAATAAAGAGCGAAAGAATGGATGAAAAGCCGGTGGTGATCACAGAGGGATGAAACTTTCAAACCRCACCTGCCAGACCAGATTTTATAAACAGGAGTTTCATCTTCCTCTCCAGTTCGGGCTAACAAAACACATACACAGAGATGGAGYCAGGTTATGCGCCTGCAAAGCCTTTGATTAAGTTTCTAGCATTTCTTAGCAAGAAAACTGATTCTTCTCTTTCTTTCCTGCTGTTTCAACACCTTCAGCTCTCAGTGACCAAAACTGCTGCCAACAAGCCTGTATTTTACTTTTTTTCCCTAAAAATTGCCCAGGAGGAACTTGAGTGCTGCATCCCTAGGCAAGGAGGTTGGCAGAGATTATAAGCCTGAAAAGAAGGAAAAGCAAAGACCTTGGTGAAGATAGGTTCTGAAAAAAAAGTTTAGAAAAGCCTTTTAGGGATCTAAGGGCAATGAACACCTTGAGGCTTAGGCATGTGTTGGAATGGAGGACCATGCATTAATTTCTTCCAGGCTCTCCTCCTGTCCACCTGCTCACCCTCTTGCACATAACACATCCCATCTTTCCCTTCTGCTGCAAGGGGATAAGAAAGGAATGAATTTCTAGGATCTAGGCACAGTGTTTGCTTCTTGCAGACCAACAGAAATGCTTTTCCACTTCCATTATGTCTTACTATCACTACTGATAGTAATGCTATGCCAATGCAGCTGGCAGCTTGTGAACCTGAGATATGCAAGATCTCCAAAACAGGCAGGTCAGTGTTATCACTGTTGCTTTTGCAAATGCTTCAGGAAAACGGGGTGTCTTCCATACGAGGAAACCGTTTTCATTTCGTTCCTCTTCTGCAAGCTAACTCTCTTTTTCATGGTCTAACCAAAGCATTTGGACAAGACAGATTAGATAATAGTTCAGATATTTATTTAAATTGTTTCTTTTGCAAACTGCCATAGCCAGCTGTTTTTCCAAAAGCGTTTGCACAACTGGGTTATTGCTAAAAAGTCTGTCCCAACCCAAAAGCTTGTGCAAACTTACAGAGCGTATTTAGTAAATTGTCTGTCGTGTTCCTCGGTTTGTGTTGAGGATGTCCCCATCACAGTGAAGGTCATTGTCCTGTAGTCTCTTTATAATAAATTCATTTGGAGGAAGGGTGTGATATATGGTGCATTTCTTAATATTTAGTCTAGAATCATAGAGAAAGTCTGGTTTAGCCCCATCCTATGTAAATACTCACTCTGCATTAGTCTTGTAGGGATGCAATATGTTTTGGTGAGAAGGCCATATGGTAAAGGTGCTGACACCGAGCTGCTTTCTAAAGATGGAGATGTGGAAATCAAGAGCCCTGTCTTCCTTCCACATCAGTTTGACACTGGAATTTCACTGTCTTCAGTGAAACTGTTCATGATTTACACTATTGAATTGAAAGGAGGATGAGGTTCAGAATCATAGAATCACAGAATGGTTAGGGTTGGAAGGGACCTCTRGAGATCATCTAGTCCAACCCCCTGCCCCAGCAGGGACACTGATCTCTCCCTAGATTGCCACAACTTCAGTAAGTTGTCTCAAAAGACAAAATATTATATAGGTAGGACCTTGTGGGTAAAGAATTTACAGGCAGATACCTTTACATCTTCCTTCTGCTCAAAATCTGGTTCAATGGGTAAAGGTATGCAGACACCAGGCCTGCTCCAAGAAAAAATGAGGCAGTACAAATGCTTCCTTTTGACTCACTGAACAGGTCATCTCCTGGCTGCTGGAGATCTCAGGCTGAGACACCTTTCAGAGCGTCATCTCTGTGTAGTAAGGACATGATTCAGCAAGGTACTCTGGCATGTGCGTTTTAGCCATAATCTCAGGTGAATTCCTAGGTAGCTTAGCTGCTTTGCAGGCTCAAGCAAGATAAACTGAACCATCAGGTGAGAGATTCTGCTCAATCTGAATGTTCAGGATTGCATATGACTTTGAGAGGATAAAAAAAAAAAAGCATTACAGTGTTACAGCAGACTCCATCTCTTTGCCTCCCTGTAGATCAGTTAGATGCTTGATGTCATCTTTCTTTCAGTGGAGTTAATTTCTGCTTTCTTTAGTGTTAACAAGAGGACAGAAAATCCTGCTGACTTGTTCCCACCTAGCCCAGTCTTAAACCACAGACATAAGTGGCAGCCAAGACACCAATAAAAGATGCTTAGTGGGATGGTGTGAGCAAAGGAGCTATATTAATCTCAAACTTGCTGATATCTGTGTATGGCCTAGATAATATGTGGCACTGAATCCAAAGGTATTGGAGTGCTGCTTGAGCCTTGGTAAAGGCTTAAAGTTTCCCTGTGATGAAGGTATTATTTATACTTTACACATGTTTAATACAGCACATAGACTAATTGATTTTTCCAGTAGGGAGGAACACAACCCGGGTGACTAGCTTCATATTCCTATCCTATAATCATAAGGACACTAAGTACATTGCAGTTAGATTAGGTGATATGTAAAATAGGCCCCTCTACAATGTTCTTCAGCTGCATGAGCTTGTTAATGCTACACTGCCACTGCTGTAGAGATTGCTTATTTCACAGCCACCAAAACAACTCCAAAAAGCTGCACCGACACGGTTTAAATATTCAAAATAAATCATGAGTTTCTGTCATGTGGAAAGAAAAAACTAATGATACAGTGAAAGGCTACATTTCCATAACTCCGAGTCGCATCTCCATATTCCCTATTTGAAAGTCAATGGGAGCYGGGTGGCTAAGTGCCATGCGGCTCAGAAAACACAAAGGCAGCCTACCTCCTTCCTGGCAGCGCCGCTGCGTCCTCCAGCCAAGGAATCACCTATGTGATTCGCATTTGATTTCCTTGCTAACCTGTATGAAAGCTGGAGCCAAACTGTAGGAGATGCACTAACGGGATTTGAATATTTAACAGATTTGTTCCTGAGTCGGACACGCTCATGCAGCTTGCTTTGAACGTGTAGGAGGAGAAGGGAGTCCAGTCATTCTAACAAGTCCATCAGCTGTTAACTTAGAAGGAGAAGAAGGAGATTTTTAACTCCAAATATATCTTCTGATGAGCTTCAGGTCAACGATTCACCTGTGTAAATCCGTTTCTCCATCTATAGAAAGCTGGCCAAAAGCCCACCTGGACAGTGAGACACTGACTTCTATAAACAGATGGTTAGACAATAGCATGACTGCCTGGGTAGATCTCTAGCAAATAAAAAGGGTTTTGTCCCACTGGAGTCCGCTCTGTAAAACAAGGGAGTCCCTTCTGTAAAACACAAGCAATATGTAGATAACCAAGCCTTACCCAGAACTTGATTCTACTCACTGCAGTATCTAGGTAATATCAGTCTGGTTTCTTGAAAGTAGACTCTCAACTTGTTTCTTTTTTTTTTTCATTAAAAGAAAATCAATTTCTGACTGTACACACTTTGTCCTGATTTCTTTAATGCCATTTGATTAAAAAAAGAAAAAAAAAAAAACATTCAAAGCTTTTTCTGCTCTTCCTCATATCTTGAATCTCTGTTCAGCAATGGAGAAATACATTAAATCCCTCTTGCCTCAATGAGATCAGAGCGAGGTCTAACCAGCCACAGTAGAAGAGTCCAGTGACTTGGATCCTGTTGTAGTTTTAAAGTCTGGTGATAGAAGGAGAAAACAGAAAAATCAACAATGTGAAAAATCAAGATTTGTGAAATGCACAAATAGGCAAAGAAATACTTATTTTAGATTAATTTACTAAGAAATTAGGTTCATATAACTGTGCTGTCATTTTTGTCAGCATTCTGCTTCTCTTTTTGTCCTTGTGTCCCCTTTAACATACCAGCTCTTGGTCAAATAGAAGTCTGAAAGTGTTTCAGGCTCTTCAGTGGTGACCCTCCAAATAGCTTTAGCAAGGGGGAACTCARGAAGGTGTCAGCACTTGCAGGACAGCAGAGTATGATGATTTCAAGGGAGAGAAAAGCAGAGGCTTCAGCTGGAGTCGGACCCTCCTATAGACACCTTTGATAATTAATGACAAGACCTCGATTGTAAGGAAAGTGAGTTTCTGTAAGTTGCCATTAAAATCTGCTCATCTGGCCTCAGTCCTGCTGGAGGATCTGCAAGGCTCAGACTTGTGATACTGTGGATCTGGTGGCAGGGTAAAAGCCATCAGATTTCTGTTAGTGCTTTGGTTTTGACTTTTGTGAAACAAATGCTTGATTCCTTCCCAATGTTCTGAGTGTTCTGAGTGATAGTGAATTCATTTTTGTTTAAATGCTTTGAGGTCCCAGGAGCTACACAGACAGGCAACTTCCATTCATAATGTAGGGCCCTTGACTCAAAACACCATTCTGTCCCATCCATTTACMGTGTCAGTACATTTTCAGAGTCAACATGCATTTACAAAATAACTTGAGTGACAGTCAGCAATCAGGACTGCTACGGACTTTCAGGTTAGCAATTAGGGAATTATCAGCAATGTGGATTTAGTCATTTAAGTTGTTTGTGGTTACTGTTGTGTTTTTTTTTCTTTTCCCACGGTTAATTCAGCAGATGTAAAAACAAGTGTTTAGCCATCAGAAAGGGAATTCAAGGCTCCTGCCTGAAAATCTGCATGGTGGCTTCAGCATTCTCTGACTGATTAAGCTCAGTTGTTGGAGTGATGTTGTATTAGCATGTCACAGGGCCTGCCTCTTCTAAGGCCCCTTGTAGGGCCACAAAAGATTAAAAGAAAGCTGCAGAGAGGGCAATTTCACTGCATTTAAGCTAGTCTCCTTCATTCATTATTCAAGTGGCTGTGCTGCCCATGAAATTTTCAAGCAGTGATTTCCCGAGGAAAAAAAAACTTTTAGCTTTATATCTTTTTTTTTTTTTTTTCCTTCATTTTAACCTACCAGCCTTGTTTGTCTTAATTTTAAGGCTTAAACACATGCTTCCTTGCTTCTTTGGAATGAAGCACATCTTRACTCTAAAACACTCCTCCAGTGCATTTACAGCTGATCAGAGCTACCATTAATTTGCCCATTTTTAATTTTGCTTCCAGTGCTGAGGCGCTTTACTGGTAATGGTTAAGCAAGCAAGGGAGTTTGCCTTGAGGAACAGAGGACCTATCTTCTAAGTCAAAATGTCCCTCAGCAACCACGGGGGACAGCATTAATTGCAGCCTYGACACCTTGATGAGAGTAGGTGTGCAGTGGCCTTTGCAAAAAGCCCTTAGCTATTAGTGAAACCTGTAGCAAGTCCTGCTGTCTATGAAGGTATTGAAAGGCATTTTGGGGACAGGACATTACTACTACTGGTAAAGAAGATCTGAAGAGGTTGGTTCTCCTTGCACAGTTTTGTGAGATTTGTTGTTACATGAATGCCACTCATTTTTGGCTATATAAGGAGGCTTTATTTTGGCAAGGCTTTCAGAGCATCAGTGAGTTCATCTTTGGAGTTGGCAGCACACATGGAAATGCTGGCATGGATTCCAAGGAGAAAATGCATTGGGCATGAAGTGTCCCCACCTTTTATGCCCTACCAGCTTGTTTCGTGTCAAATGATGGGAAGAAACCAGCTTCTCCCAGTTACCTTTTGCTTTGACAAATTTCTGACATTCTGGTGTTTGCTTCAGAAATCCTTGTTCAGAAACAATCCTGCTGTTTACAGTTGAGGTGGTTCCACCATTTGGATTTGCTGCCTGTGCTGATAGGGACGCACATTGATKGTTTCCCTGAAGCATCAAGATCAGGAGCATCTCCACAATACCCAAACATGTCTCCATCTTTCATTGGATGGATGATGTGGAGAGTGGGAGGCCTCGATGCCTCCCATCTCAAACTGGGACAGGGTCACCCAGTCAACTTGACCAAGTTCTTGGGGTTTCCCAAGCAGGTACTCCCCTGTCCTGCTCCTACTSTGAGGCAATCTAGTGCCACCAAAATCTCGAGGAAAGCTAATGAAGAATGAATGATATAGGAAAACACACTCTAAAGCCTGGAAGGATTGAAAGCTCTCTATGAGGTTCAAATGATGCTGTTGGGCCCATTTTAGAAAAGATGTGTAAGCACATGATTAACTTTAAATGTGTGCTGAAATCCCACAGAAGTCTTTAAGGTCTTTAAGATGCCCTAACGCCAGGAGATTTCCTCTGAAATCGGTATAACAACTTGTATCTTCCTGAATCAGGACTCAGATGCCTTGTTGTTTGGGAGTCTGTAACTGCAAGGTCAAACATGGCTATTTGCACTTTCATATTAGAAGACAGACATAGGGGTCCCTTAAGAATATTTATTTTCACTCTCATTTAATGGAAAACATTTACTAAGGGAAAACAAGATATTAAATAGGCTCTAAAGTGCTTAATAGATTTTCCTGTGATTTGGGTCCCCTATGTACTTTTTTTTTGTTGTTCCTGCAAGCCTCAGGGAACATGTGGTGGCCACTTACATTGCTCTTGTCACCAGGCTTTAGGGGCATGATTTTCTTTTTTTGCACTCTTCTTCATATAAGCAGCCCACCCTGGTAGTAAATATAACTGTGGATATGGTAATTTGCATGTTTAACATTTGAATGTGGGAAGCTTTTTATTCCATTTAGKCGCTTTCCATCTTTCTGCTCCCTAACGCACAGTGTTATCACCGATCTCCTTAGGCAGTCCAGGAGCTGCATATCTGAAGAATGCAATATTTACCTCAAAATAAGTACTGAACTTGAAACCATTAGCTCCGCAGACGCTTGCGCAAGCTGATGAGATGGCTTTCAACCTATATAATGAAGGGATAAAATATTCCACCAGGTTTTCGGAGGGTTATTTTCTGAACTTGAATGCAGATGGGCCATTATTCCAGCTGCTTTTAAAGGAGCAAAGCCAACTAAAATGATACTGTAAACAAGTATTTTCCTTAACTTTATTTAAATACACCCCTGGTGGTTATTAAAACTTTACTTTGTAATTGCCAGTCTACATGCTTGCTTTTTTGTTTGTTTGTTTTTCACTGAACTTGGAYGAGAAAGAGGTAATAAACAAACAAATAAATAAAACCAAAGTACCGTTTCTTGGTGCTTTATAGGCAACTTCTGTCTCACACAGAGAAGTATGGATAGATAAGGAGGGTTGTGGCTCCTGTTCACTACCATTTCTGTTACAAATGAGGTGCATTTCCCTGTATTGCAGGGAAATACTGCTTAAATAACTTCTGCAGACTATTTTGAGAGGTGATTTTGTTGTTGTTTTCCTTGTAAGTTATTTAAAATGGCAATAAACCATAAGTTTATTGAAACTGTAGCTTTTAATTCAGCAAACATCCACAGCAGTATATAACTGCATAATTTAGACACTGTCTAATAGACTCCTCTTTCCTCTTTCCCTTTTCCAAGGATGTCCTGCATCAGGAAATTGAAGTGATACTTTGTTAGGGGCATTTTTTCTTCAGTGTAAAAATACACAAGCAGAAATACGCTCTTTGCTATCTTATTCTCCAGATCTTGATTATAAGACGTAAACAAAATAATTTGGTGAAGAGTCATTCCATACTCTTAAAAATACAGATTTTTTTTTAAATACAAAACCTTCCAGCTGTCCCAAAGTTTGGGGGGGAAAAAAAAAAAGAGCATAAAACCATAGTTAAAGTTAAATTCCTTTTTAATCTTTAAAGACCTCTTGAGAAGCATTTCCCACTACAGGCAAAAAGAAAAAAAAAAGAAAAAGCTGCAGACCAAGGCTTCATTGGACTCGTCTTCATAAAACTCAAGATTGAATGCGATTCCCCTGGAAGCACGGCAGACAAGGGCAAAGCAATTTGACGGCCGTGCGTGCATTTTTAGCAGCTTTTTACAGCCCTGGCTATTTTGACCTCACTGCTGCAGAGACTAGTGGAGATTTATTTCTTTCCGTCTTGAAAACGTGCTTATGCAACGTGGCGCCTCTGCTGCTTTGGAAAGTTGTTTTTCTGAGGTATTTTCTGTRCCCTGTGGAAACCATGGAGGTGGAAGAGAAACAAAGTGGCCCAAATGGGATGGAGATGGGATCCCATGGCAATGACATCCCTATCCTGAACATTTTGGGCGCTGCACCGAGAGATACCTGTCGCATTAGTTGTCCAGTGCTGTTGGAAGGCAGTGAGAATTTTGTGAAATGCTGTAAAGGAGTGAGCAGCCAAATGCTACCAGATGCTCATAAGCTTCAGTCTAGCAGAGCGAGCAGCACAAAATGGCAGCCCAAGTAAGGCTTAAGACTGTAAATAGCGATTGAGCCAAGCAGAATAAATACAAAWGCAAGAGCCTTTCTCTAGCTCTTGTGTGGCAGTCTAATGGCAAGGCTTTCAGGGCTCTGTTAGGCAAGTTTTGCATCGACCCCTATCCTCTAGGACAGGGTTTGCCATCAGTATTTATCGCTCCCTGCTTAGAAAAAGAAAACAGCAGCAACCAGAACAAATCAAGGGCTCAGTGCAGAAACTTGTTTTGCTCCTTCGTCTTCTTCCTCCCTGGGACTGAGCACCAAACTTCTGCAAAGCAAAGCAGAACAGAAGAGAACATCTAATCTTTCTGACTCTCTACCATTTTCTCCTCAAGTGGAAAATCTGCATAAATGAACCTTGCATTTATTCCTTAAAAAAAAAAAAAAAGTATGGAAGCATGGAAAAAAATATATGAAAATAAGAAAAAAGAGTGTATTTTCCATGTGCACAGAGTCTGTCCTATGCCATTTTTTCAGGGAGCTCCACTTTGGAAAGCACAGATGTGTTTAAGATGGGGAGGGACTACAAGAGACCTTTTCTTCTCCCTTTTGCTTGCACATATGTCCCACAGCAGGGGAGTGATGCTTCAGTGCTCCGCAAGCACGGTGCTTTTGTCACGCGTTGCTTCTACAAGGGGTTGCATCACGCCTCGTGTGAGTGACACTGCTGGAATTGCAGCGTGCAGGTAGCAGGGAAAGCAAAAACACAACCCCAGGCTTTAACCACACATGTCTGACAGCAGCTTATTAAACCTGCAGCAGTCATTGGGAAAGAGAGAGTGAGCGTGTGGGTGAAAAAGGGGTTGTTTCTCACAGCAAGAAGGAAATGTCTTTTCTACTAAGTGGGAGAGGACAAGGTGGAAGAAATGATTCCTGCATTTGGGGCTTCTCTTTCAGGTTTCAGTTATCAGTTGCCAATAGGGTCTCTCTGATTTAAATTTCCATCAAGCTCATCAGCCCAAATATTTGCACATGCTAATTTGTTCAGCTGAGGCCCCTTGATCTCTCATAGTCCTGCGAATCGTGTTTTATGTTGGCTCACTCTTTGGGACAGATTGCCTACTTTAGGGTTTGTTATTAAAAGATAATATTGACTTAATTTCCTTTGCACTGAGAATCAGCCTTGTCTCTTAAAGCCTGCTTTGGCTTGTGCGTATATATATATATATATGTGTATGTGCGTGTTCAAGACAGGCTGCTCACCAAGGCTTCTTTCCTGCTGCTCTCAAGGACAACAAGCATTAGCATCATTTTCCAGCATCCTATGTCCCATTGTCATGTCAYGTCTCCAGGATTTCAGACTGATTTTCAGCAGCTGCATGAATTTGGGGGCCTCCAGGAGGAGCTGGCTTGCTCTTGCTCCTCCTGGCACTAGCTRTGTCAAGCAACCTTCTCCATTCAGGGATCTGGGGTTTTTCTATCCACCTCTTCCTGCTCYCAAAAGTGTTGGACAACCCTGAAGCCTCCTCAGACTGCTTGCACACAAGTGGAAAATGCACCTAAGACCTGCAGTTTTTGTTAAAATTGTGATGTTTCACTTTTTTTTTTCTTTACATTTCATCCAGTTTTGACCAAATGTTCTAACCTAGCCTGTTTCAATATTTCTAATTGCATCCCGCTTATGAAAAGAAGAAAAAAAAAAAAGGTGAAATTCCACTCTCACTGAGAGTGTGTGCAATGGGTTTTGGGAATGGGAAATTTGGAGAGGGCTCCCAGCATCCGGATATCTCTGCGGAGGAGTTCACTTAGCTTGTGGTGCTTTGCCCCATCCTGCCCTTCCTTCTTYTTCCATGGAAACCAGGAGGGTTCATTAACTTGAAAGCAAACTCCGAGGAAATTGCACAACTTTCATTCACATATCAAAGAAGAAAGTCCACACTCCCTTCTCCTTTAAAACAGGGATTCTGAAACTGAGTCGCTTGGTCTGCGTAGGAGGGAATTTCATTAAATGAGATAGCACAGAAATTCCTCAACAACAGTATGAACATCCACTTCCTTTAGCTCAAAAAATACCCCCCACACATATTCAGACAGATAKCTTGGAGGTCATATTTGCATCTTGTCCACCAGCTTGTTTTTCCTGGGGTAATGCAATATACTTCATATTTTGGAAAAATCACCCCCCATTCTTCAACTTCTTTCCCCCACTCTGTCGGAAAAGCAGCGTGGAGAATAGCAGTACAGATTGCTGTGATTCCCTGGATGCAGAAAATAAATAACTCGTCTCCTGCACCCATTACTTATCCTCACTGCGCATTTTCAGCCTCCCTCCTATAAAAGAGGGAGCTAATTTATAATCATGTTGTTTGTCGTGAGTGTTTGTTCACATCTGTCTGTCGGCAAGTTTTATAAATCAATTAGCCCCAGACAGACACACTTGGTAGCTTCCTCTGTCCCCACAGATGTCACTTGCTCATCAGGAGAAAAAAATAAGGAAAAAAAAAAGGAAAAAAAAAAGGGGAAAAAAAAAAGAAACACTAGCCTTCGCTTTCGCCTAATTTCGGCACACATTAAAAACAATTAGGAATGTTTGCTGCACATGTGCATCCGAAGTGCTCCAGTTACCTGGCAACTCAGAGAAAAAAACATGCTGAGAAGCCAGACACCTGAGTATGGTACCGTACCTTCTTGCATAGAGGTGCATACGGGCGTATATATCTCTGAAGAGATTGATGGGGAGTTATCAAAGTCTTGAAGAATAAGGACTGCTGGAATTTGCTTGGGAATGGGTTGGCTTTGGAGTAAGCCAATTGGCATATTGCCATTTTTATGAATGTGAATTTAGGTGTAACAGAACTGAGGAAAAATTAAAAAAAAAAGAAAATTAAAAACATTGTGTACGAGATGGGGTGAGATTTTGGGAAGCTGCGTTGCAGGCAGTGCAGCTGCAGTGAGGCACCGCAGTTGGGATTTACAAGGAGCACTGAAGTGACAGGTAGAGTTTACAGGCATTGCACAGGGGATAATTGCACTCAGCTGGTGCTTTGCTGTTCCTCTAACTTCACACATTTGCTTGAAGACTGTTAGTAATATATTTGGTGATTACTCGGTGTGTGCAGTCTCCCATTGWTCTGTTTGGTTAGGATGCACTGTGAAAACTCCGGGTTGGTCATTCAGCTGCCTTTTCTCCTTGTAGCAGAAGACAGCCCAAGTTGGTAAGGGATGGAAAAGGTACAATTTTATTTTCACTTGGCTCTTGGACCATGGATAAGTCACTGGTACACTCTGTGCTCCAGTTTGCATCTCTGCTGTAGCTGGAAGAAGGAAATTTGCATTAAAAACTTGGRTTTTTTTGAGTGTGGATGGAGGTGTGCAGTTTGTAGTGAAGGGTGAGATGTGATGAAGAGGAGGACAGAGAGCAGGTGAAATCAAGAATGATCGAGGATGAAGGTGTGGGTTTCAGAAAAGGGACATAGAGAAGGCATAAAAAGAGGAGAGGCAACCTACCCATAAGTGTGGAATCTAAAAGTTTGCAACTCTTGCCCATGTTTGGTGAAAAAAAAAAGGAAAAAAAATATACAGGCAGTAGGTAGGTACAGTGTGGAATGATACCTCCAGACCAAGCACACAGCCAGACTGTGAACCTTGGGCCATTACATGATGGAACAAAATGGACATTGTGATCATTTTTGCATGCTCATTTCTTTCATTTTGCAGGCTGTAAATTCCCTCACCTTGAAGCTGCTGCTTTATTTCCCATAGACCAGTGGAGGGGTTAATCTTTAATACCTTGCAGTAATAAAACTGTTTTAATTAGCATTAGCTGGGAATGACAAGACTACAAGTAATTAAGTTACACTGGGATCTAGTTGGAATGAAATTGATACCAGGGGATAGCATAAACATAAATCAGCATTTAAATAAACTGAAATCAGATTGCTGTAATTAAAAGGAAAATCCATTGGCATTAAGACTTAAAAATAACAGATACAGATATAATAAACACAGCAAAGGAGGGGGAGAGAGAGAGAGAGACGCTCTCTCCCCCACACACAATCTGCCAAGAAAGAAAAGAAGAAAACAGATCACTACTTGGTTAGTACAAAAAAAAATAAAATTACATGAGCACGAGAGAGAAGTTTGAAGGGAGAATGAGGRTTATGAGTGCCCCTACAAAATTAACATTAACATTAACCTGATGCATTGCAAGGGAGTCCTACGTATAAAAGCAATTACCAGCTACAGAATCCATTTGGAATCCACAGTCACAGGACAAACAGGGAGGAATGGGTTTCAAAAGAAGTCATTACTTCCCCAGTGCTAGGAAAGGCATGTGGTCGCAAGGCAGCAGCCGGCTCCTGTGTTTTTTCATGCTACAGGAAGAACAAGCCAACATATGTCAATCAACTCAAAGTCTTTACTACTATCAGAGATGGCATTTTTGTATAGCTAAAAATTGTTCATTAAAGGAATTATGTATTGTCTTTACATTTTACAGTAATTAAGGTTTACTGGATGAAGATTCCTTTTCTTGCTGTTTTGTTGTTGTTGCTGCCTTTTTTTCTTTTTTTTTTTTTTATTGAGATAATAATCTCCTTTCAGAGAAGATACAGGATTTGGAGGAATTGATGTAGGAAGAAAGATCATGAGAACTCTTCATGAAGGAATGGCAAATTGTGTCCTCTCAGATGARGAAACTCCACCTGAGTTGTGAATAACTCGCTGAAAGGTTAAAGCAGCAGCCACAGGAACATCAACAAACGTAGTTTTATGCCTTTGGTCCTTAGCTTTTTTAGATACAGATCTTACCATTGAATGAGGGATCATCAGAGATGAAGTTGCAAAGGCCAGAGCAGATCAATCTGAAAAGGGAGCAATGCTGAACAATATTTTTTATAGACTACACAACCAAAAGTGTAGAGCAGTGATGTTTCTGTGTATACAGCTGTGCTKGTTACCGTTATACTTGGGTTAGGGACAGTGTGTTTAGCTCTGGAATTTTCCACGTAGAGGATGTACTGGTGTTAGAARGTAAACTGGTAAACCCAACACATCCCAACAGTTCCTCACTTACTACTCCTACCTAGATGACTAGGAAGTCCATGTCTCACAGGACTGAGATGTCTGGGGACCACGAGATCTTCCACACTGGAGCTGCACCACATTCCTGATACACAGGTAGACCAGTAAGTCTTACACATATTAAACAAGCTTGCTGATAGCTGCCTAGACAAAGTATGCAGAGAATGGCAGGAGTATGCTAGATCAGTTATTTTCCCTCTGCATGTGAGGAAGAATTGATCCGTGCCTGGCACAGAAGACGTTCAGATGGGATTTCCAACTGTTTTATTGGCATAGAATTGTTTAGATTGAGAGAAAGCTTTGGAGGTTATTTGATCCAACCCTTTTCCCTAGTTGGAGCTCCTTTTTCAGACCTATAGTGGATGTTTGGAATCCTAAATAAACAAGTCTTCAGATTATATCTGCTAGAGAAATATCCTGTGTAGGAAAAGGAGGCATCTGCAGGGAAAATGCTGAGGTAAAGATGAACTGATTTATTTAACCTGATGTGAAAAAGATGTGTGCGTGCTCCTAGTTGGGTTCAGAATTAGTTTAATTTATTTAAGGTATTTAAGAACCATGTTAAGTTGAAGAAAGAGCAGAGATTTCTAAGCTGCTATAAGAACATGAAAAACTTTATGTCACAAATGGAGATCTGCACTTTGGACGTACGCCACACTGGGCTGATAAGACAGAGGTGAACAAAGGCAAAGTTGTGAGT
Organism: Nothoprocta perdicaria; assembly: GCF_003342845.1. NCBI lineage: Eukaryota > Metazoa > Chordata > Aves > Tinamiformes > Tinamidae > Nothoprocta > Nothoprocta perdicaria. The sequence continues at coordinate 339,735 of NW_020454605.1, forward strand.
TTTTTAAATGGGGGCCAAAAGAGACCGGGATGTAGAAGAGGGGAAATAAATTACTTGGCAGCGCCACAGGATAATTTTCTCTGGTTTACACTACCRTAGAAATTATGAAATTGTTGGATTTTATAAAAGTAGGTAGTATTGGTCACATTGTAGTCACTAGGAATTTTTGCCATTATCTTAATGGTCTGAGGTTCCAGTTTTTGTATTTAATAATCAGAAGTAGCATTTTGCTGAACAGTAACAGAGCAATAAGCATCACATATTAGATGTCACTTACATACCTCAAAGATATTCCTTCCGTTTTGATCTTAATATTTAGCCCACRATAATTCACTTTAGTAATGGTGTTGTCACTTGCAGGGAAAGAGTCAGGATCAAACATGGGAATTAAGAGAATGACTTTTTGAAACAAATGAAGCCATCATTATTCAACCTTACTTGATCACACATTCACGTCTTCAAACTAGAAAACTACTTGTAATGCAGACCTACTGTTTTCGTATTGGAGCATCAGGTCTAAAACCTTTTCCCCAGGTCAGTGGACTTTTTTAGGCATCTTTCTGCCCCTGAATAGAAGGAAGAAATGATTTAATGTGGTATTTTATTTTATTTTATTTTATTTTATTTTATTTTATTTTATTTTATTTTATTTTATTTTTGTTTTGTTTATTTTAGTGACAGTCCATGAAGCCATCAGCTGGCAGACACTAAGTGGGATAGGGAACAGAGCGCTTACAAGATTCTGATCTTGCATTTTCACAGCCTTGTCTGGAACTGGCCGTGTTTTACAGGCACAGCCAGCTATGGGTGTATAATATGCTGTGCTCTGCAGTGCAGTCACCTTATGGGTGAAAYTCAGCAATGGGCTTGACAGCATCCTCCTGCCTCATTACATGAAGAATTTGGAGAGTGAGTGAGAAATTCTTCTTGCAGCTGACAGTGCAGAGAGAACTTACCTAGGTCAGTAGTAATAGGCAAAGGTAACATCGAACTAGGAAAACCTAATGAATATCATTACATACAGCAAGAGAATGGTGGAACAAGCTCTTTAGTTTCTAACTCCCTTTTCTTCTAAATGATTTTTTGTTGTTTTTCATTTCCTCTTGCAATATGAAATCCTGTCCATCACAAGCAACTGAAAATGGCAAAAGGACAGATCTTCAGTTTCTCATTTCACCTTCCGTTCCTTGCTTATCTGGCACGAACCCAGAGAACGACCCTTGTGTATTCCCTGTAGCATCTCACTTCTTCTTTTACAAATCTTCAGTTAAGCCAACTATTCTTTTCTTGGGTAATGTCACTTAATCACAGCTCAAAATGATGAAGCTGCATAATAATGGATGGCGTTGTCATTTGCCATGTTTTCTGTCGGGGAAATCCAATGAAAGCATTTTGCTGTGCTGAGCATCAGTCAGGTACTGCACCTGGGCACCTTGCATGGACAGACCTGCTGCCCTTCATCTTGCATCAGGAGGCTGTAGCGTGAACTTACCACTTTCAGGATGAAAAACAGTGCAAGGGAAGAGGCAAGAAGCCAGATTTCAAGGCAGAGGACTCAAAAGTCCCTAGAAATTCCCCAATTCCTTTCAGATGCTGCTCTTTTCACAGTATCAACTCCCCCTTTGCCAAATGTCTCTTGCTGTTCATTTTTTTAAAAAATGTGTATCATGAATCTACACAAGAATATAGAACAAAGCCACCTACGGAAATAAGCTACATTGACAAAGTGTCAACAATCCTGAAATAGTGTTTTCATCCCCTACCAAGCCAAACAACAGCGGATGTCTAAATACATTGACAGATCCTGAAGTGCACCCTGATGGATAATAAGGACTTGTACAGAACAGAGAAATGTTTTCCAAAGTCAGGGCTTACTCTCSAGAGAGTGCCCTACCTTATAATATATACATCTAGGAGTTACCAGCAGATTGTAACTTTTGAGCACTAATAAAAGTAGGCCAGTGATTTTGCTTGTCACCAAAATATAAGCGATAATTCTAAACAGCATCAAAAAAGGCATGCAAAACCTGTCCTGGCTGTGGAGCAGCAGTTTATCTTGATATATACAAAAAAAAAAAAAAAAAAAAAAGAGGGTGAAGAAGGTGATTGTTAGCCTTCAAGATTCACTGAAGTTTCTAGACAAACTTTGATTTTAGACATGGGTGGAATATGGCAGAGCAAGCTAGTTTGGAGGCCAGATTGTGATTTATTTGGGGGAGGAGCCTCCATGGTGGTGATAAAACCATCTATCAGTGTGATAAAAACAGAGCACAATATTGATAGGCAAGTAAGATGGATTGGTTGGCTACATTAAAGTAGCATCTGTGCTTTTACGGATCTTCAGACTGCTTTCTTTGCTTTCCTCATACTTGGGTTGAGTTTCACAGTCAACTGGGTATGTCCTCACCTCTCTCCATTTGCCAGTCTCAGCCTGAGGAATTACTGTCCCATCCAGGTCTAGTGAAATAAGCAATGGAGTCTTGATTGTATCATGTCTCATATACTTAAGTAGCTCTATACATACACACTGGGAACAAAAGGATATCTCAGGTCTACCTTTCTGTGTCATGGCCATGCAGTGGAGGTTGCCAAAATATCCTGTGTGTGCTCGGGTCAACATTTGTTTTGACAAAATGCTAAGCATTTTGTCAGTGTGATCACTGCTGCACAACCTTGGTGAAATCATTTCTCTTCGATATGCAACCCCCGGTCAATAGCTACTAAATGAGTGGCAACATCTAATGGTGTCCTTAATGCTCCTTGAGATTCACTGAGGAAAAGTGCAGCAGGCAAGCGAGATGTAGCTCAGTCATACGGCTGCTTGTCTCCTGATGGTATGTGGAAGACGATGCTGTAGCTCCCGTTCCTRAAGTCTCCATAGGGGCTAGAGACAAGCGAGGATCTTGCTCTGGCAAGATGCTGCAGCAGGCAGAGCTGTCTCCGTGCTCCTGCAGCTTTGTAGCCAGCCTGCCGAGGCTTTTGGAGAGATCTGTGACATGCAGACATCTCTCCTTCCCACTGCCATGCGCACTACGTGGATTTAACCATGAGGCAAAAAATCTTTTCTTCCCGGCTGATTTGTGAGAAGTYGGAAGCGACTTCTCGCAGATTAGCAACAGCTGAGCAGACGTTGGGAGCCTGTGTTCAGGAAAGCAGGTTCAGTGACACCACCGCTGCATGGAGAGAGAGAAAGCCAGACTGTCCCTTTGGGGAAATCAAATTAACGTTGCATTGAAACGTACAGGCTGCTCGTTGAAATGCTCTAATTTGGCGGGTGGGAGAAGCAGTGGTGGGAGGGAGGGAGGGATGGAACGAGCTGGAATTAAGAAATGACATGTCAGAAAGCCATTTCAGTTAAACCACGGAAGCCCTTTGCCAGAATGGAAAAATAGGAAACCTGGCCTTGCTCTGTTTTTGTAAATCTCTGCATGGGGAGGCCATGACGGAGGATGAAGTACTCTGCAGTGCGGCTCAGAGTGGAATCAATTTCTCTGTATGGACTTTTATGTCCTGCTCTGAGAATTTGAAATATCATTTCTTTCAGATTTCTGCTTTTCTGGCCTCTCCTCCCAGAGTTACTAAAAAAAAAAAAAAAAAAATAGATAAAAAAGACAGCCTTCCCCCTGCCTCCTTTAGCAAGTCCCACAATCAGGTGGACCTGGCTCTGCTCCCAACTCCCTGCAAGTAAATCTTCTCAGCCAGACCTGCTGACTAGCRCTTGGTTTCTTTCCTGTGTGTTGTTTGCTTGTTGATCCATTCTGTAGGATGGAGTGCAATTAAATGAAGAAAAATGAAAATGTGGTGCCATGCCAGACACTTTTGCTGCTGTCTTGCTGATTATGAAAGATGAGCGTGAGTCCGGGCAAACAGACAGAAATGGATAATGCTGTGTCCTCAGTGTACCCTCCTCATCCTGCTACCTTGAAGCTCTGGTCCCACCTTGAAGCTCTGGTCCTAGCCCAGACTCACTGAATGGGTGGCAGTGCCAATGTAGGAGGAGTTGCTCTTGTCCTTGGAATCTGCACAGTTCAGAGCACATGGCAGCTTCATATTCCTAAACGGGCATTATTTTGAGGTAGACATTTGTATACAACGCAAATCTCAGCTGAGCCAAAGAAGCCTGCTGTTTTTTTCCACAAGAAGGATTTTCCTGTCAGAAATCAGCCCATCTTTTTCCACTGAACCTAAAGTTTCTGGTTCGTCTGCGGAAAAACACAAGCTTTCGCATAAGACATCAATATTGTTATTATCCACTAGTATTTGGACATATGCTTAAAATTTCTTCCCACACCTTTTCTTCAAGTCCTCTGCTTTCTTCCTCTCTCTTCATTACCCTCTATTTCCACCCATACATCTTTCACGTGTTTTCCTAACTTTTCCATTGAAGAGGATCCTAAGAATCTAGCACCTTCTTTTATCCCCCAAAAGGGTGACCATTAGTCTGTCTAGTGCACGTGAGCTTTTGTTTGTCTCAGTGTCCCTCTCTGATCTGACCTTTGGATGCTTTCTGTCCCCTGCAGCCCATATTCTTTACCTCTTAGCCTTTCTTCACTCAGTCTTCTCTTTCTACACGGGGAGAGCTTGTTAAGGAAGATTCTATTCTAGAACATAAATTTAATGGTAATGAAAATACATAAATGGGTTAGATGTGTGTCTCATTACTTTGTCTGTCTAACATAGGTCAACATGGTGCCTTACATCGTCCATTTTGGATGCAATAAATAAAGATTTTGGGCACAGAATATTATTAGCTTTGGCATTAGGTTTGCCAGATACCATGTTACCACCTCAAATTAGTAAGTTATTTTGGCCAATGATATCTTTATTCATAAAATAATGATGCTACCCTCACCAGGAAACAAAACACTTGGGAAGCTTGGCAAGAAGAGTAAAATGTTTTGAAAACAACGACCTGCAGTATGGAATTGCTCATCTTGTGTTTCATTTATCCATCTCTCAGTATTGCCACTACTTCTGACATTAAGATGTAAGGGACATACATCTAATGCAGCATAAAATACACAGTAAATCATATTGTTTTTTAGTCCAGTAAAGTAGGTCACCTCAGACCAAATTTCTGGACACTTCTTACCCAAGAAAATGCTAACTAGTCCAGAAGACTGCCTGACGCTTACCCTGCTGAGACTGAGAAGTCTTGTATACAGTGTATTTTAAAGAAAAAGTGCAAACTTTGGCTGAAGACACTTCAACATTGTTCAGGCCTTTGGGAAACTCATTTGATTTCTCTGATCCTGTATTTCCCCGTATGTAAATAATGGATACTAATATTGATGGCATGTAAAACACTTAAAGATCAGATGGTGAATGGAACTACATATTTCATTKATTTTATTCCATGGCTAAATTCCAGTGGGATAGGACAAAGGAAGAATATCAACAGACTATATTTTTCCTCCAAAAGCTTATGAATTTACAACTGCAAATGTTACAGTAAAGCTCGATCTGAAGCTTTTGAAAATAAACCTTTCACTGCTATAGATTTCACTACCAGTAAGGATAAAAATGTAAAAAAAAAAAAAAAAAAAAAAAAAAAAAAAAAAAAAAAAAAAGGATGAACATTCCCCAGAAGGAGAAGGGGGGAATTCAGCAACTCAGATGCTGCAATTTGGACATTATAACTGTAGACACAGCAGAGAAAAAGGATGTAGGAGCAGCTGTACTGGCGTAGCTGTTAGGGACACGCCACCGTGCACCTCTGCAGTGTGTAATTGCATTATCATGCTGCCAGTGAAGTCAAGAGCTTTGCAGAAACTTTGGAGTGAGCTTGCATCATATCCCTGATCAAGGCAGTGGTGGCCATGACCAGAATGAATGTTGGAGAATTGCATTTGATTTGGATGAGCGGAAGACAGTCTTGGGGAAAAAATGGAGATGGAGGAAATCATGTGCATTTTTCTGGGACTCACCCAGAGTCTGCTGCAGTTTTGACAATGCAGGTGAAGTTATCCGTGTTTCCTTCCACTTCCTGGAGCAAGTGGTTAATCTTTGAATAGCATTCTATAATGCTTAATCCTGGCTTGGAAGTTTACATCCCTGCATGATTCCAGCTTGCAGTCGCAGCTTTGCCTTGTCTAGGATTACCCACCACCCGCGAGTCAACATTCCTGGGAATGATAATAAGAAAATTGGATGAATATACTGGTGATGAAAGATATTAGGCAGCTGTGATGACTGTATTCCTTTGTCTTAAGGTTGTGTTTAATGAGAACTAGGTGCAAATTCATGGTACTACAGATGAGTTTGGATGTTGGCAAGTCCCGTAGGGCTGGAGAACATGGTGGAGAACAGGACTGAAACCCCCAGATTAGCTGAGAGTGCCCACACTGTGCAGCGTGCTGCAGCCTTAGCAGGTCACACCCTTGTCATGAATTTAGGGCTTAATCCACCCAATGAAGTAGAAATATGTGCACTTGAGCACCTGAGAAGTGTCGTTTTCTTTGCAGTGACTGTCTCAAAAGTTGTGATGGACATGAGTGATGGGAGCCTAACCCAAACCTGAGTGCTCAGTGCGGATGTTAAATCCATTAAAAAAGGAGTTATTTTAAAAATAGTCCTCTAATCTGTAGGGTGCCATACTCTTTTTTCCCAATGAGATGGTTTTGCTTGTGGTTGCATGCTCTGATGCATGGCTCTGTGGCTGGGGAGGCTCCTGAAGGAGACATTGCTTTTGAGCATCCAGGGCTCCCAATGAAGGTCCTCCAGGCTAGAGCCTATAAAGAAGTCTGAAAGTTCATGGCTTCGCTCCCAGTTTGCTCGTGGTGTCTGATCTGGATAAAACACAGCCTGGTGGATGAAATGGTGAAACAGATAAAACACTGTACCGCAAATAGAGTTTAGAATAAAAGCAAATTTCTCATTTCAACTCTGTCGAAGCGGGATCATGTTCACTTGTGAGTGTTAGTCAAGGCATTAGTGGGAAGTCATTGAAAATCCCATATAAATGTTTGTTGAATGTCTGTTCTGTTTATTTAGCATTAACTTTATTTATGCTATTTAATGCTTTTCAGCCTCATGAATGTATCTGAGTGCCATCATGAACATATATACACAAGAAGCACAGTCAGCTTCCAGCTGAAGTCCTACTTGTTCAGGCATAAATCACAAATCCAGAATGAATGTGACTACAAGCCCACCTATACTTTTAATTACTTGGAGTCAGCGAGACTTGAAGGAACAAGTTAAGTTTTAAAAACATGTTTGTAATGAACTTGTAAGTGCTATCTAAAACTATGTGACAGGTTTTACTCAGTTTGTTATCTGGGAGATCAAGTCCTTTCCAGCTCGAAATTTGTGAATTCCTTAACTACAATAGTTCAAAAGCATAAAAGTACCTGAATAAGATTGCTACTCCTGTCTCTCTCTCTCAATATCAACATTTCATTTATATGAACATATCAGCTGGAAGTTAAGCCTTCATTCTGAAGCCTGAATTATTTAACTTGGACAATTAATTAAGCCTCGGATCATTTCCGCAGAAGTAGGCAATAGCTTCAAAGATGGAGAAGTTAAGGCATAAGGATGCTCAAATGATTTGATAAAAAACACAGCTATTAAGCTACTAGAAGACTGGGAATAGGATCTTAGGTACCTGTTTCCATCAAAAGGCCAGTGTTCTTGCAATCTGGAGAAGTCCTGCTCCAGTGGGAAGCTTGTGTCCCTGTAAGCAACCATAGGGATCTCAGCTGTGTCGCTCCCATGCTTGAAGGAAGAAGTGTTGCCTTTGATGCTTTGGTGGCTTGGGATCTGACTCAAAAACAAAAACAACAAAATCTTCCTTCTCCTCCTCTTCTCTGAATCTCCTGAAAATTCATGGAAGCCGAGCTGTTCCTGGAATTCAGAAAAGGCTTGTGCTCTTTCTTAAAAGATTCTTCAGACTGTAACTTTTGATCAATTTTGCAGCTGGGTCCCGATGCTTCACTGTGTACTGCACCATGAAAGAGCTTCTGTATTTGAAAGCTCTATAGAAATGAGCATATTCTATAATATATATTGGAAAAGAACCAATAAATTCTGTTTCTAGCCAGGGATTTGCTCTGAAATGAAGAAAGCACTTTGCATACTAACCTGAATTTAGCTATTAAGATATAAGCAGATATAGCTGCCAATACAAAGCTTTTCTTCAGTGCTATGATTAAATGCAGCAAAATTATTGGTGGGAAGATTGTACAGGCTGCCATGTGCTTAAATATAGAGAAATAGCCAGCAATGACTGACAGAGAATTCTGCTTTTTCTGGGGAAATATCCTTTGTGTTATTGAATCTTGAGAAGGTGGGGAATGGCAAAATCATACTTTTCTGTAATCTTCTGTAAATAAATATTTAGAGACTCAGGTGGCAGATCAAGGAGATGTGGGCATGACCTGTATCCTCAGGTGCCTCATGTAGTTCAGCATGCTTAGAGAATGATGGAGGACCAAGTTCCTAGTGTTGGTCCCAAGGCCCACATTCAGCAGGGCTGTCTACCCATCCAGGACTTGCAAGGGAATATATCCACAGGAGTGCATTTTCTTTTGTGAAGGAGGGGTAGATTTCCCTGTCTTGTAGGGATGAATCCCAGTTGGGTGAATGCAGTACGAGGAGTGAGCAGGTTCAAAAAAGTTACTTCAATTTTCAAGTGATGGGTTTGTCTGCATCAGCGTGAACAAATTCCCCATTGTATTCACCACAAACAGGCTTTTCTTCTTATATCAGTCTGCAAGGCTTTTTGTTCCAAGCGTTTTCTTTTTCCCTTTTTTTTTTTTTCTTTTTTTTTTCCTAGAACAAACATATTTATTGTCAACACTGCGAGAAAACCCTGCTTGCCTTATGTCTGAGTTCCCATGTGTCTCTCTTACACTATCCCAAGGCATTGATAGACTGAAGGATCTTGTTCCAAAGCCTTATCTGGGTTTTATTTCATTAGTCCTTTTCCAGCCGACTCCTATACAGCAACTTACCCGTGTATCTTTCTGACCTTCTGCACCAAAAGCCACTCTGTCCTTTAAGCACTGAAATAGATTTCCCTTCTTTCATCATTCTGGCATGCAAAGTCTCCAACTTTGCCCCGAGCCCCAATCTCTGTGGAGCTCATATTGACATTGCTAGCCAAGGATGTTGAGGCAGTGGCTTTCCAGGCCTCAGCATTGATATTATCAGGCCATTAACCCGAGTAAGCTGTATTGCTATACCCTTGTATCATGACACCTCCAAATTGCTTTGCACTCTCTCTTGCAGTAGATACCTTCCTGTTTGTAGCTTAGTAGCTGCTGCACACACTGATTCCACATTCACCTTTTAGGATGTGTAAAGCTTATCTGCTTCCTCTGTGCATGAATGTTTTTCCTTTTTTTTTCCGCTTTTTTTTTTTTTTTNTTTTTTTTTTTTTTTTTTTTTTTAACAGTTCTCTTTTTAGCCTGTGTGAATGCACTCAGCGGAACTATGCTGATTTACATGAGCTAACCTGTAACCTGGGTTTGGTGAGTTGTTAACCATTTGTTATTCTTAGGAAGCAATTCAGGATTCTAGGCAAAATAACATAATGAGAACAAAACACTGGGAGCAAACCATGCATTTAACAGAAGCACATTCCTGGTCATAGATGGTTTTTAATGGCATTGAGCAAGCACGCGTCTTCATCTGCTTGGGCATCTTAATTAACATTTGTAGGTAGGTGGGAAGACTGTTGCTGTTTCTAAGACATGATTTTGCAAGAGATTTCGTGTGTGTCTCTGCATCAACCACATGAATCTGCATGTTTCCAAAGTGGCTCAGTTTTTAGAGTTACTCAGGTGACCCATATGAAACATCTTTAATAGGACTGTGTGATTGCACTTTCTTTTTTCTTAGTTAATCCTTGCATGCAAGCCATTAAGTTCTTAGAAAACACTCGAACATTACTTAATTTGTATGAGGTCAGACTGCCTATTGCATGTGTTTAACTTCATTTCCACGGTTACTTTTCTTCTCTCAGTTGATATTATCAGTTAGAATCTGAGTGTCTTAGGTAGACAGTGATTTGGATAGCTTATTACTTCATCATCACAGTAGTTACGATACAGAAGAGAAGGAGATAGAGTAGTTGGCATGAATATGGACATTACACTTCATTGTTTTACATGCCAAAAAGGACACAAAACTTGCYGTCTCCCTGGTGTAGAGTGTAGGCTCATTGATGGACAGCTTGAGTCTTGGCAGGCATTTGTGGAGTGCAGAGCATAACAGATATTTTGGTGCATGGTGTCAAGGTGCCTGCCTTGAACTCCTGCAGGATGAATTTAAATCCCTCCTCACCACCAGAGACACAAATCCTTTTTGTCATGCTAGGAATGATCCTAGATAAATGATGTTAGGTCTGGAAGGTGACTCTGCTGTTTGATCTCAGCAGATAYGTGGTTGATCCGGAAAACAGTTTCTCTGCTTAAGCAGGCAGCCCTCATCGCTTGATGATTAAAGGCAGGAGAGCTGCTTAATCACCAAGTKCAATTGGAGAATGTTATTGCATTGAGATGGGTCACTATAATCCAGCATTTTTCCTTGCTGATGCAACACCGTGATGAAAAGATTGCAGCATGTATCATGGCATTATTTCTGACCAGTTTGTAATTCCAGAGTCCTGCATGATGCAGATTCTCTTTCTTCCCGAAGATACACAAGGAAGGATCATGTCCAACATTACTAGCTGAGGAGCAAAAATAGGCCAGCTTCTGGGCAACTCACTAGAACTCATTATTCTTCCCTGTCTGACCTTAAACCTTATAAGGGTGCAATGCTTCATGTACTTTAAAGTCAGGATGGAGGGGCTTGTCACTGTATGTTTAAAAACATGCTGATAAATTTCACAAACATTGTGTCTAGTAACCATGAAGCATCTGTGTTCTTTTAAATTAGATAGCATTTGTTTATATGAAACCAATCACAACTCCTATAATTCTGGGATATGTCTATTTTTTCATGTACATAATTCTTCAAAATCAAAGCAGCATGTTTTTATTCTGGATCCAGCTGCAAGGACAGGTTAGAACAGCCCGTGATCTTCTCTAGCACATGCAAGCTCACTCAACATTCAGATCTGCTGACCAAAGGCASCATTTTCTAGACACTCCTTCTCTGAAGCCAAGAGTTTACTCCACTAGGATGCTGGCGAGTGCCTAAGGCAGAGGATTCCCATTCTTTCCTAGGATTTTATTTGACACAGAAAGTCTGAAGATTATCTGAGTCTGAAACCAAATTCTCATATATTGAGAAAGGGCAAGGGCCTCTGTAGTGAACTCCAGCATGAGGTTGTCTCTCAAAGGCTTTTGGAAATGTTTCTTATATGGTCAATATGACGCTAATGCCAGAATTTTGTTGTAGCTGTGTTAGAGGACCCCTAAGATTTCTGGTACAATTTTACTGGACCACTAAAGACTAACTCTATGTAGAAAGCTCATTTTTTGCCAATTCCCATGGAGAATCTTTAAGGTAAATTTTACTTCCTACTGCATGTTGCAGCAGTCCAGATGTTTTCCCTCAGACAGATGTTGCTTTGCCCAAAACCAGGCATTGTCATTCCCAAGCTGCTATTTTATTTGTGCAAGACGTCTGTTCCTGAAGCTGCAGAAGCTGCAAGGCAAAGATATTTTTTTCCTCTTTTTATCATTTATATACCCCTACACARTTCAAATAACCAAATGGTTTCCTATTTAGGAAGTGTGGTAGTTAAGTRATGAAATTTGTTTAAAATCTTCTGGAGAACTGCAACCTTAGATAATAAATGCTCCTTATTTTATTTTAATGGACTTCTGAGTCCTGCAACATAGTGTCTCTCTGTGTGATGAATCCCCTCCTTTTGTTTTGAACTTGAAATCTGTCTTTATTTGCCCTTCCCTGGTGCCAGCACTAGGAGGGGTGGTGAATGCAGGCAGAACGTGTCTCATCATTTCACAGGTCTCTATCACATTTTKTCAGCTGTCTCTTTGGCAAACTGAAGAATCTCAGCATATTTTTTTTTCTAACGTGGAAGCCTATCCATACTTTTAATTGTCTTTGTTACCTTTATAACTTTTTTCTTTCCTCCACATTTTCAGCTTGAATAGAAAGTTCTGCTGTTTGACAATCTGTTCATCGTATCTGAGGACACATAAAGGCTTTGTTTGATGAWACAATGCTTTTTCTTTTGTTCTCTATTTCCTAAATACCCTTATGATCTTTAGCTTTCAACGTGGTAGTAGCCCCAGAGCTCTAGTTAGTAAAGCTCTCAGGCCTTTTTACAGACTCATAGCCATCCTTATATTTGTATAGCAAGGMGTTCTTTACAGGGCAGTGTGTATCTTGGGTTGTTTTGCCCTTTTTGAGCACTGTTTTCTTTCCATGGAGTCGAGTCTGTGAAGGAACCAAAGGCGCATGAGCTCCTTACATAGGTCCTGCAGTAGGCACCCGCTGTTACATAGGATGGATCCAGGTCTACACAATTTAGCCCAACCTGACTTACTGAAATTAATGCAGTGTAAAGATTAAATATAGCGGTCTGTGACATTAATGCACTTGGAGAAAATGATCTATCTCTTCTGGCTTTAAAATCTGTGAAATTGTGATCACTGAAGTAGTTTTTAGACCATGTCCTTAGACCTGCCTCAGAAATGGGTGGGCAGATTTCTAAACCATCTAGCGTCAGTGAAAATGAAGAGCAGTGCCTGAATCAGTGCCAGCCAAAACATACACCAAACAGGCGCTCTCAGAGAGCAAAGACTGTTTCTGAGAGGATAAAGCTAAAGGGACTGAAAACACTATCGTGAAGCTGTCAGCCATCCCCTGTCAAGTCAATACATGACTTGTGGGCCTCCCTGAAGGGCTAGAGAATTTCCATCCAAGAAAGCGATATGAATGGTTCACAGAACTACTGGATCAACTCTAGGAGGAAATAAATTAAAAATAGAGAGACCCTATCAACATAAAAATCCGTGCAAAGAAATAATCTCCACACCTGTCTTACAGTTCTCAGATTGAAGATACAGAGATGTACTGGGAATTTATCATGAAGGTGATCAAGCCTCAAGAGCAAAAAACTCTCCCTCTGAGAATATTTATAGGCATGTTATTTTTTTACTAAGTTAATGTGGTTATATAACTTAAACAATAGTTTGGACAAATAAAAAAAATATGTTTTTTTCCATATAAGATATATGTATGTGTTCACCTTTAATGATTTTGTCTGGTTAATAAGGAACACTTTCTGTAACTTTTCAGTAAAAAATACTTCCTTGAGGAACATTTACAGGTCCAKATCATATATTTATTTCATTTCTATTTCAGTTATTCCTTTGTTTTCCAATATGCAAAATGAAAAAACCTTTGTTATAAGGAGGCCTTTAATCCTCTTTTAAAAAGTGAATTAGATACAGAATTCAAAATTTGTATGAATAACAAATGTAAAACCTTCAGTTCTGTATAAAAAGTAAATGTTGACATATAGAAGCCATAAGAACTGAATGATAAAAGACTTTCCCACACTAAAATATGTGATTCCTCATTGATATATATATATACATGTATATATAAATAATATAAATATATATATATATGCACATGTGTGTGTGTATATGTGTATATATCTTTTTTCTCTGTTACTTAAAGGCTCTTTAAATATTTGGGTTCCTGAATGGCTGCTTATCTTGTATCAGATGTGACATACATTTCTATTGACATGTATATTTGCAAGAACCAGAAATATAAATGAAGGGCCTGGCCTCATATAAAATGGAAAACACAGATTTATTATTTTATAGAATATACATAGTGCTGTTTTGAAATTAAAGAAATGTTAAGTGCATTATGAGAACAGCTCTTAGTGGTAGTGATACTTAAGACACCATTTTAAATGATTCATTCTGTATATAACTGATTACTAAGACAAAATATCAAGAAAATCTCAAGCCTGTATAGGATAAATTAAAAAGTGTATATTTAAAAAATATTGGTTGCATAGGTTTTGAAAAATATTAAACTTCCAGAAACTGTAGGGAGAAAAAAGTACATTAAGAAGCAAAAACATTCATTTAAACTACAAGAAACCTTCTACTTGCAAATTTCCAGGGTAAGACAGTTTGAGCTCTGAGTTGTACAAATCATTGTAGGAGCCTCTTGTGTCTCAAATATTTTAAATCTTCTAACACTCCATTGAGCAGGGAAGATTGCCCGATTCCCTCTTGGAAGCCAATGCATTATCGTACTCTTGACCATTATCATTAATTAATCTAGACAATAAAACACTGCAAACATTTTAACAGACCTGCTATCTCTTGGCCTATAGCTCCTAATTTACGCTGAGCCAATATGGCTTGTTTCCAAGTTCAAGCTGCAAATCCTTGTCTTTGATAAACAATGAATAACAGTCATTGTAKTAAGTGAAGCAGCCTTTTCCCATTATTAACTTATACCTATTTATATATATTTACTAATACATATGCTATATGTGTACATATGTGTATACATATATAAAAAGTTAAAATGTTTCTTTGGAATTTTGTTGTGAGAATTTATGATTTTTATGATCTCCGTCAAAATGTTTAGCTTTTTTTTTTTTCACTTTGAGCAGTTTCTCATTAAAAATTCTCTCATTCGAGAGAGACATAAAACATTTGTCCTATGTCACCTCTTCTTTCTTTTTGTTGTTTTTTTTTCTACCCTGATATGGATTCACATCTACTCATACATTTTCTTGAACATTGTGACATAACAGTTCACAACCAAAAATATCATATTGCGTCAGCTGTAGACACAGTGGAGAAATGACATTCGTTATGGTGGCTTTGTCTCAATTTTGCAGCGTTTGCCCCTTTGATGGTCCCCTTGCCGTGGTATGGGACACCTATTTTTTTTCCATTCTTCCAGGAGAATTTCTTACTGTGAAATCCTACAACCTCTTGTTAAGTGTCCTTATTCTGGCTATAGAAAGTTAAGAGAGTAAAGACCGATGTCAAGCTCTGGCTCCTTTTCTCCATAGATATAACTGCTTAGATRAGCTTCACTGCCTCTAATGCTGGACATTTAAAGACTTAACATCATAAGTTTTTTTGTGAATATGCTTTCTCCTACTATTCTGCTCCTATTGTCCTATAATCAGTGAAGTCCACATTCCAGTTAATGTCACCTCTTTATCTCTCAGCCATTAATAATGACCAAGACACTGCCCTTCTTCTTAGCATCATATTTATTCTTTATTTTTCACTTATGTTGCTTAAACCAAAAAAAAAAAAAAAACAAAAACAAACAAACAAAAAAACTCTTTAGATCACATGTAGTATTTAGGAATTGTTTTCTAAACCCCCTTCTCCTTGAGGTGGAGTTGGGCACGTGCACAGTGCCTTTTAGGAATGCTCCTTAGTCCATACAGCCCTGAATTATTCTCCAAAATTGTCTGAAAGTGCTTGATCAACACATTGTCTGGGGCCATGACAGTAATTTAAAAGCGTGGAAAATCATAGGTTAATGCATATCCATTATAGACCAAATCTGTTAAGATACTATAGCATAGGATTTTGCTGGCTTTGGTAAAATCTTAGGGGTTCACTCACTCACTTTTTTACCAAAACCATGTCCTGTGATTTCATGCTAATACACATGCCACCTTTTCCCTTTTAAGTTAGAAATAGATCTTTATCTTGCAGCAGCTCTAACCAGTAAACTGATGGGTCTTGCAACTCAGTTACATCACCAACAGGCAGCTTTTCAGCCTTGTTTGCAAATACTTTTTCTAACTCTTGAAGAAATATTGTGTCACTTTCCAGTCACTTCAAAAAATGTTAAATGTAAAAGCTCATATCTTACACCTTCTTATGTTGCTTTATTTATTTTTTATTAGTTTATCTGCTTCTTCAAAATTAAATTTCCCCAAGAGGATACATAGGAAGTGCACACTCCAATAACAGTGACTCTGCTGGACAAGTAAAAGGATGTGGCCAGAACATATCCTGTCAGGATWATAAATCTCCTCAGGAACAATTAAAAACTTCTTTATTGTTATTTTAGCTAATAAAAAATTCTGCTTTTGTTAAAGGAAAGTATGATTATTTCCTTTTTTTTTTTTAACAGAGAATCAGACATTAAGATTCAAATCGACCAAACTTCAGGTACCTTAGGAAATAAATAAATAAGCAAATAAATAATAAAATTAGTTAACTCTAAGATTTCATGCCAGTTTTCCCTCTAGAAATACTTGGAAATCTTCACTTCTACTTAGGATGCTTCATGTAAGTGCTTATAGGGGAAGGCAAATCTGGGACTTTGTATCTTGTCCATAGTCATGGAGATCAGGGCATCATCACCAGGTCTCTGGACTGCTTCGGAGAGGAACATCCTGAACCACATTTCCTGTGTGGCTTCATCTTTAGTAGAAGCTCACTGGCTTGTAGGAAGGCTCCTCACTCAGGGTCACCATCTGTGCTGGTCTGCCACTGCTGGCATTGAGATATTGGTCACAAATAGGGAAAGTTGTACAGGTACAGTCTGTGTTTTGGTAACCTGTGTTGTGGGGATGGCTCTGATTAATCTTTTGTGGAGAAATAAGAGAAATGAAACTTGGATATTACAATTCTCTAARCTAATCTTCATTTGCTATTTACCATCGGGTTCCAGCTATTCTGCTATTTCAGCACTTCAAAGTCCATTATGCTGCTTGCTGTTTCTTTTCTTGTCTCTTTTTTCTTTCCCCCTGCCCAGTCAGAGCAATAAAGCTTGGTGAAGGGAACCTGCTTTGTAGACACTGTGTTCGGTGGGTGATTAAACGACTTCACTGTGCAGCGTGCCTTTCCCGCTCCTCTTTTTACTTGTCACGAGTGGCGAATTTATCACCATTACCTGAGACTAAGGAGACTCATCAAAGGCAAACAAATTGCAGGTTGTTTTCTGTACCAGACGGGTTTCCAGTTTTCTGAGGGCTGGGAGTGTTTGTTTGTTTCCCRGAAAGAATTAGGTAGTTAATTCCCTAGTTTTTCTTGATGGCCTTTTACATCAGCTGCTTTGATAAATCATTTGGGACTTTGCATAATCAAGTGTTGCCATAAAACCRTTATACAGATCTATAAACTAGATTGCATGGTGTGGGAAATCATTAACCTCCTCTGCTCCAGTTGTGTGGTGTGTACTAAAAAGGAGCAGATGAGAATGGGTACAGGACAGTTGGCCTGACAGTAGATTTCACATTTATCCTCTGGCTCATCAGCTGAATCCACTCTGTGTCTGCACTATCATCAGAGGCAACATCTGGAGAGCAACACCTGGTGGTTCCAAATTCTCTGTCATCTTTTGTTGATGGGGTGATGGTGGGTCTTTAATCTCAATTTCTCCTGCCAAGTCCTTGGCTTTTAGTTGTGACAATGGCAGAGTTGTTTTGAATAATTAAAAGATGTTGTGTTATTGGTTGGCAACTGCTTTAATTTAGTATTCCTGACCATCCCACGTTGGCAGAGTCAGGGCACGTATTGAAAAATGTTATGCTCTCTAGTAGATGTTAAAGCTCATTTCGCTGATGGGAACGTTAAGAGTATCTTCATACACGTAAATTAAAACAGTGTCTGGGAACAGTCCCAGACACTGGAATGCAATTGTCCTATCTCTTGCTGTGTCAGAAGCTTCTGCAACACAGCTTTTGCCTGCATCACCTAGTCTCTCCCAAGTAATTCCTCATTTTTTCATCAGGAATTAGAAAAACCTGGAGATCATTCCCACAAGGCATATTTTTATGCACCTGTGTTGTTTGGTAGATGATAAGAGGTTACTACATTAGATACCTGC